>NC_053161.1:41028067-41328067 GCF_016835505.1 Polypterus senegalus
TACCTACACGGGAAGTTGGAGAATTAGTGATGAGTCAGTGAGTGAGTGAGTGAGTGAGTGAGGGCTTTGCCTTTTATTAGTATAGATGAGCCACAGTGGCATTGCTACAGCCTTTAAAACCAGTAGCCTGATGAGTCATACTGGCAGTAATAAAATGCCTTCTATGTTGAGTACTTTCATTCAACGTAGTAAATATACACTCTCGTTCAAAAGTTTCTGGTCATCCAGAAAGTTTCTTGTTTTTGATAGAAATTCATACATTTTTTTCATCTAGATGTGTGTATAATAGCCATTATATTGCTTGAAATGATTTTTAACTTATGACCGGGACTGTATATTGCCTTAAGTTATAGAGGAGTTGGAGGTTTTATGTATCGGCTCCACAGCTCTGCATGCCAGGTAGCTGCCTGAGGAGTTTCCATATTTCTCCCCATGTTTGTGTGTGTTTTTTCTCAGGTTATTTTGACCACCAATTCCATGGTGTCATCTAAGTCATGCAGGTTGGGTTATTTAGATATGTTAAATTGGCCCAGTGTGAGTATACTTTACATGGCTGCATGTGTCCTGTGACAGAGCAACACGCTGTCCTGGGTTGCTTTCTGCATTGCTCCAAAACTGCCAGGATAAGCTGTGGACCTGAACTGGATTAAACAGGCCTGCTATATTGTGATTTTATTTTCATTGAATAAGATATTAATTAAAGTAGTACCCTAAAAAAAAAAATCACATTCAGAGGTTTCAAAGAAGACAGTGAGCAAACTTAAACAGGCTATTAAATTGTAAGGATTGTAAGGTGTGAAACATAACTGATGAATGTGTACTATACAGTAAAATTAGAGAAAACCACGAACAACAAAGTGTAAAGAGTTTGAGAGTGGGAGGAGAGGAAGAAAAATTATTTCATCAAGAAGATTGTTTTGCAATTTTAAGTAGCAAAGTTTTTCTTCTGAAATTACTAAAAATGCTATTCTGTCTTTGTTCTGCTTAGGTGGGAAGTCATTGCAAATTACATGAATTTGCACTCTACTAGTGGTATCAAAAGAAATGCTAAAGATGTCATAAATAAAGCCAAGAATTTACAAAAATTAGGTATGTATATTAAAATTTTAAACTGATTTAACAAAATGCAGTGATGTACATTACATTTTAATAACTTAATGTTATGTATTGTAAGATAAATATATGCATTATTTTCAAATATATTGTCTGGGTAAAGAAAAATTGCATATAGTTTTAACAGACAGTTGTTTCGTTGTAGATCCTCATCAGAAGGATGAAATCAACAAGAAAGCTTTTGAGAAATTTAAGAAGGAGCACAATGCCGTGCCTCAAAATGTCGATAATGCAGTGCCTTCTGAAAGATTTGATGGTAAATATGAAGGCCACCTATCGGTCAGGGTTTGGGGGTGGGGGTTATGGGGTAATCCTTGGTTATTTTAACCATATTTTGTTTACCTTTATTTACTACACAAAAAAGTAACAGAATGGCAATGTCTGCAAACCTTTTTTTTTTTTTTTTTCCTCCACCTATCAATAGATATACGCACAGCACCCCAACATAAAAAATTGAGATCTCATATAGCACATATCTTTTTCAAGGTGCTAGAAAGGAAGTTTTATTTTTGGTTATGTGGTCTGTAGATTGTCCCGAAGAAACTGCATTTTCTTAAGAGGGGAATGATGGATTATGGTTTATATTGCACTTGTCACCTTCAGATGAAGACTCCTGGACTTGAATTGTTGTTAGTCTTACAGAGTTTTAATAGTGTATTTTTATATAAAAGAAACAAACTGTTATAAATAATTACAAGTCATAGTTCTTTCACATTATATAGCATATGTAGTATGTACACTTTCACTTATCAGAAGAACAAGGCTGTTGATATAGATGCTATATGCTTGTGCTTTCTTGTCCCTGCACTTGCTGTACACTTCCTAAGTGTTTTCAGCAAACACAGGGGGTGCTGTGGGATTTTCACCATGCAAAGCCAATACAAGGTGTAGCTGTAAACAGTCCAATATAGAGCAGTTTTTCTGTTTAATAACTCTTGTTCTGTTGATTTTTGAGCAAAATTTATTTTACTACTTGATTATGCAGCTGTGGGAGTATGTTTCTCTATAGCTGTAGTATTTTACTTAGTGGCATTATTAAAAAATTATTAATTAATTATTAAAATAAATTAGGCACTACTTCTGAGTCCAATATATCTCCCCGGATACAAAAAGCACCCATTTTAAGGGTCATAGGCTTTGTTGGACAGTCACTGCAAAAATGAAGACAAAGGAGCATTCTGCTAATGTGAGAGACAAATTCATTAAAATGCAGGAAATGGTTGCAAAAAATTGTGAAGAATTTTAATGTCCTGTTAAGCACAGTTGGATGCATCATCAGAAAGAAGGAAGGTTCATCACAGCACACACTCTTATTAGAACAGGCCATCCTTCAAAACTAAACTTGAAATTGTTATACACAATGAAGCGTGTAAAATTGTTGGTTATATGTAGGTAGTGTCAATTATAGTTTGTTAATTTAGATAGTAGCATGTTACCTTGCCATTGCAGTTGGTCTAAGAATACTGATACCAAGAGTAATTGTAAAGTCTTTAAACTGTTAACAATTATGTACTCTCCAACACTATTAATCATTAATTTTCTGGTTTAGTAGGCCAGCTCAATTATCTTGAGGAAATGTAATGTGTTTAGCCTAATTGTTTAGAAAGTGTATTTTGGATAAAGGCGTTGGTCCAATAAGTAAATGTAAACTTATTTCTCTTCACATTTTGTAATTTTGGAAATTCAGTTTTTTTGCTTAGCAGATGTTTTACTTAATGTCACAGTAGAAGCCTGTTTTAAAATTTAAATAATTCAAAATTAAAAATATTGTGTATTTTGTTTCTTAGCTGCAAGTGCAGATGCAGCTCCATGGACAACAGAGGAGCAAAAACTTTTAGAACAAGCATTAAAAACCTTTCCAGTGAATACCCCAGAAAGATGGGAAAAAATTGCAGAAGCTGTTCCTAGTAGGTCAAAGAAGGACTGCATGAAGCGGTACAAGGTATAGTAACACACATCTATAAAAAGTTTCTTTGTTCATAGTGGTTAATGGAAGTAAAATACGATTCTGTGTGCTACAATATTGATGCTTCTTACTAAGCTATTATGAACTTAACTAGGGTTATAAACTCAATTATGAACTCTGGCACTCCTTGTATATCTCCCATGTATTTGAATATTTTGAATTAGAGTAGGTTTTAACCTCCAAAGCATTGATTATTTTTTTGGCTTGAAAAATTACATTTTTATTAAATCTCATATTAAAATGTAAAATGTGCAAAACACTAGAAGTACAAAGTTAGTAGAAGTGTTGAAAATATAATCATGATACAAACAACGATGGATAACAACATTTGTGCCACTTTTGGTTTCACTGCCTGAAGACATTCACTTCGTCATCACTGGTGATAATTTGTTCTTCTGAAATGCCAGTATAAGGCTAGGAGAAGACATGTCTTTCACTGTTGCCCGGGTAACACTCGGGCCTTTTACTTACACAAGACATTCTTATACTGTTGCCCAAGTAACGCTCAGCACTAACGCTGTTGGAACTTTTACAGTCCAGTAAACCTGGGGACTTATGCGAGATGCATCTATACCATTGCCAACTGACACTTGGGACTAACACTTTTAGCTCTGTTTTTACAGTCTTAACACTAAGGAAGTTAACTTATATGGGTATTCATTTTTTATGTTAATATCACCAGAGGAGTATTGATTCTAGAATTCCAAAAGGATAGTTTGATTCCAGATAGCTCCATTTTTAATGTCTCTGTAGTCTTAAATTTAGCCAAAGGTTGTGGCACACTTCTCTTCATTGATGGTATAATTGCTGATGTGATGAGAGTGGTTCAAGTTCCAGTAAAGGCCTCCAAACTCATTGCTGGCACTTCATCCTACAAGACAATTATTCCAAACATACTGATAAGGCAACAATGCAGTTTTTCAAAACAAAAAATGGAAAAAAATTCTTAAATGGCCAAGCCAGTCACCCAGAATAATTACAACTGAGCGTACCACCTTCCATATGGTGTGACCAAAATGTATGCAAATATCCATCAATGAAAATCTGCAATGTTTGATTTGTAATTGTAAACTGTACAGCAGAAGGGTAAATCAAGGAAAAATCTGTCTTTATCCTAAACATTATGGAGTACATTATATATCCCAGAGTTGTTTTTTTGTTGTTGAAAAACGTAACTAGTTTAAAATATTTTAATGCAAACAAACAGCACCTTAAAACATAAATGTTTAGACTACAAAAACCTTTTCAACAGGGTCAACAATTAATTTATTATAATAAAATAGATTGAAAATTCCACAAATTGTTTTTAAAATATTTATTTTAAATGAAAATGTTTCATGCATCTCCTAAATCCTTTTATCCAAAAATACATTTGTATTTAGAATAGAATAATTTTGTAAATCAGTTTTAATAACTGGGCTAATATGCCATACAGCATGTTAAATGTACATTAGAATTCTCAATGGCATTCTGTGAATGCTAACGTTTGTAATTTTGTTTTCCCTTTTTACACAGGAGCTTGTTGAGATGGTTAAAGCCAAAAAAGCTGCACAGGAGCAAGTCACTGCTAAAAGTAAAAAATGACAAGTGTAAACAACCAGTGACCTTTTATTGTTGTGTGTTTGTCTTTATTTTATAATAAAAATACAAACTGAACTGAAGTATTTGAATGTTTTTTGACTCTAAGCAGTGGTTAAGATGGATGTAATCTGCATAATGCTATAATAAATATTAGTTTTATTTTAGGTTCGTAGCCAATACATCCCACTTCGAATTCTGTTGTAGTCCGGAAGCTGTTCTATAGGACCTAAATTATTTAAATAAAAGAAAAAAAAAATTAGTTGACAGTCAAAAGGCATACAAAGCTCCACTTAAATAAACTAGTACATACCAACGGCTGCTATTGCTGGGCATTTATCATAAATGTATTTAGAACACACTTCTCTAATGGTTTTAGAGTTTATTGCCTGCAACAAGGACAGAAACAAAATCTGATTATTTCAAACAAGGCACAAGAAAAAAGTTTACAACTGCAGGAAATCACCAAGTAATACTTCCCATTGACAATTTGCTTAAATGACCTGAACTGACTGACTTCTCTTAATCCAGAGTGCAGTTGTTTTTACTTTACCATCTTTGCAAATGTGGAAGACTACCAGTAGCTGCTTGTAGCCCTAATCTTGTTCATTGAAGGACTACTCAAAACCATTTTCACTTCATGTTGTTCCCTCAGTCCATTCTTGTTAGATCACACAAACATTTTTTTGTACTCTTGTAGTCAGTAAAATATGTACCATATTTCTCACAATAATATACTGACATTCTGCATCTTTTTATGATATAAATTGGCACTAATTGTTACAGGCATTTCTCATAACGTCAGATTTAAGCCTTCTGAAAGATTATAAAATATACTGGTCACATACTGTTTTGATTTAATCAATTCTTCTGTATAAATGTATGAGTCCGAAATTGACAAAGCTTAACAAGGAGCTTACTTGTTCCTGCAGCAAAGAGAGTAAATACCAAATTGGTGCCTGATGAACTATTTACTGTATCTATAACTGTTTTCTAAGTAAAGAGCAATCAAATAATAAAAAAAATTTCCCAAAAATAATTCAGTTTACCATTTTATATTGACACATCAAGTAGGTGCAAATCCTAATGGAACCAATGAAGGTACACTTACCTCAATTCTAGCTTCAAGTTCGGGAAGTGGAATTCTGCGACCATAACACAACATCTGTCGGCCTATATCTTCACAGATAGGAGTGGATCCTGTGAAAAAGCTGACACTACTCAGTTGACATCCTGGTTTGTTTTAGATGCTCAAATTTAAAGCAGAGGTGGCGATGAACAAGTCATGTTTATATTTTGATAAAGTCCTATCAATAAAGATACCTTACCATCAAGTTGTAATAGCATATTTGTTTTTAAAAGGTTCTTGGCCCTTACAACTTCACTTTCAGTAACACTTGTGCAAAGGCGCATCCTAAAAGGATAAAAAAAAAAGTTAACATAGAATTTTATGTGGCAAAATTTGTAACTGTAAAGTGAGCTTGCACTTTGTGTCCTTGTCATATCTTTGCTTATGTATGACCTTAAAGTATTAAAAGTTTAAAGAACCTACAAATCCTGTCAGTATCATATAGCCTTTTTATATGGTGTAGATATGGAAGCTGCAAAGTCATTTGATTTCAGTGCAGCTTCACTGAAGCCAACACATTTATTAGAACATCAAAATATCTACATATAGAAATAAACACCATACCATTCTCTCTGAGTAAAGTGCATCATATCCTCAATGGTATTTGGCTCACAGACCATATATAGACCCCAGAGTCCAGTGTCGGTGTAACAAGTGTTAAAGGACTGGAAACTATGGCACAAGTTTCCTTGACAGGCCATCTGGGCCAGTTTGCTGGACAAATTCTTTGGAGAAGAAAATGAAAAAGAAAAACGCTTTAAATCCACACAATGTTTTTCATTTCTCAGTATACTAAATTAAGCTGTTATTGCTGATTTTATCATTCCCCAGCATTCTAGTAAAATGTGAGATTTAAATCCTGTATTATATATTCAGTTATTTTAAAAACTACTTTGGTTAGCTTGAATAACTAAAACATACTTTTCTGCATCTTCCCAATCCTCTATAATTTAATTTCATAAGGGACGTCACTCACCACACCACCTCCAAACGATCGGTCCCAGTTTCCAATGAGTGTATTAGCTACCATTAGAGGAATTGTGTCAGGGTGAGACCAGCCAACGGCTTCTATGGATATGGCAATGTGAGCCAAAGGCATCTTGTCATCTCTGACGCGAATCTGATTCAAAACAGGAGCAGATATATACTTGTAATCTCTGTAAAAATAGCAGTTTACTGCTAGTTTGACAGAGGTTCTTAAAATAATATATGCATTTTATTATAAAAATGTAGGAATGCTATATACACTAACCTTTGCAGAAGTCTGCAACAATTACGTATATGAGGGGAAATCAAAACGTTAAGAGTGTTATCAATTAGAAAACCTGGTTTAAAAAAAGGGTTTATGGTATTTTCCTGTGAACATTGCTCTCGTGTTCATGACATGCCACTCAAAATGGTTTGTCTTATTTATTCAGCCACTCTTCCTTGTATAGTGTGCCCCAACCAAGGAAGCACATCAGAGGGAGGAACAGATTTAGTGACACAGAGTCTGGTCTGGAGGAAATGGTGTGGCCTCTCTTTGAAGCCAGTTTAAGGCACCAACCCATCACATAAAAGCAAGAATACTGTCAAATAATAGAATGAGGATGGGCAACAGCTTTTGTTGCTGCTCTTCACTGAATGTTTTGGTGTTTTTGTCCATCAAAACAGCATGGCAGCTGTGTAGATCTTTTGGCACATGTCAATTGAACGTCCAAAGGTTTATCACTTTCTCCCAATACAAATTAAATGACAGCACAATACTTGATATTGCAGTTTAATGTCAGCTGTGTTGACTTGGTTCTGCAACAATAAATGTGGCCTATTTTATTAAAAAGGAGAAAATCTTTAGCCACCTACAACACAAACACCATAGAATACTGCTTTCAGGTTCAGGCTCAGCTTTTTGATCACCCCTCATATACAGTATATTTTCTTAACGCAAGTGAAATCATGCTATCACAAATTTAATATACTATTGCATCAACTTAGCATTATTCATACACATTAAGACTGCTTCAATAAAAATCAGTTTCCAGAAAAAGTCCTCTTATTCTTTAATTTAATGTTAAGATTAGATGGTGCCTGCTTGTCAGAACGGAATTCTTGTTACTTATGATATAGCGCATCTGCCTGGTAAAAGAGGAGTGGTTTCTTGCAAAAATTATTTTCAATCAGTGATTATTTAACCAAATTAATAGGAAAATATTTAGTTTGAACACAACACACACTTGTTTTTTTTTTTTGCATAAACAAGTCCCCAACATCCCAGTTCAGTGTAAAACTGAAGTAACTACTACTTGAAATTCATTTAAATCATAAGTTGCCCAACGTCTCCTGCCAGGTAGGCAGCAGAAAACATCACACTGTAGCTTAAAACATTATTCACTGTTCCCTGGCATATCATCATCTCATTTACCACAAAGACATGGTAAGCTGGACAAACGATTTTGATGGACTAAATGGATTTAGATTTCTTATCATCTTATATTGCAAGACAAACAGAAAATTGAACCCTTCACAGTTAAAATATGAAACTCCTAAGTAATGATACAGGAAAATTAAGTATGTATGCTTTGAAATTTGGTCCTGCATGAGACAAGAAGTCCATGGAAAAGTACCATGTTTAAATAAATAATCACGTGTCAAGAAGTGAGGGCTCCAGTCAGGTACAGGTGGCACAAACATGTTTCACTCTGGGGTTGATTGGGAGAAGTTGGTACAATGTTGAGTAGAGGCAGGCATTCGGGAAAGTTAGATGTAGCAGAGGTGTGTGTGGCCAACGCTCAATAGGGGGCTGAGGGTTGCTTCTGCTGAGCATTCCTGGAGCAACCGAATGTTGCAAGTGGACCCACCTGAAGGTTGTGTGGTGACAGCGGATGGGAGACAAAGCAGGGTTCATGGGTATGTACAAATACAGACGGACAGCAACATGGGACACGAATCAGGATTGCGGCACCCCAGAAGTGATCGATTGAGATAGCTAGGGCACAAGCCCATATGGAGGATGGCTGAACTTGTCAGCAGGTGTCAGTAAGGGCTGAGTAGACCGTGACAGGTGACCGGAAGAGACATCAGATTTTAAGAAGGTTGCACCAGGGCTTGCAATTTTTTAAAGAGCTGCTTATGATTCTGACCTCATTTGAATGGATTATATGATCATTTTTAACTTTACATTACAGATTTTATTGATTATTTATTGAGACAACGTTAAGCACTAAACTGTTTGGTTTTAATAAAAGCACCGACACTTTTTTCACCAACCCCTTGCTGAATGTGCGTGTCCTTATTTGCCTGGCTCATCTTGATACATGACTATCAATGGTTTCGGGTTGAAGAGGCTCTCAGAAGTGATAAGCATGGAGTAACCTGGACTATCACACTGCAGTGCATTGTAACTTAAAACACTTTTCAAAGCGGAAGAGCAATTACTATTACACAGTTGAAAACAGTCATTTATAGGGCATTAATACATTTGTTTGAAAGGAATAGATTAAAATATAAGCTCTGTATACTAGTTGTATTTGCACATCTGATAGCCTTTCATTAAAACCAAGTTAAACCTATCAAGGTTTAAAAGTGGAATTATTCTCATGGTAAATTCTACAAACCTCACTTCCTGTGAATCTGCATGGAGGAAGGGCTGGAGCATCACCTTTATATGTTGAAGGTAAATTACCAAAGTGATACTTGGCAAGATCAATCAGCTCACTGTGAGATACACCTAATATAAAAATATATTAACAGGTAAGTAAAATACTGACATATGGCATAAAACATGGTTAAAGAGGATATTCATACTTACAGAAATACTGACTTATTAATGTATATAAAGTTATATTCCCAACAATTGTAATGTTGGCTAATCGTATAAAGGAAGACAAGCTTAAGCAAGCCCCTTCTTCCTTAAGAAGTCCATCTTACCAACTGTGTACAACAGTACATACTCACTTTGTCTGGTGCTGCAGTAGTGCTTGTGCAGTACATCAGGTGTTGGCATGATTTTTTTTTCAATTTACTTAAGTAGTTCAAAATGCACTTATTTTCTGCTTACATTTGAACTATAGGTAATAACAATACATCACTGCATGGTTTTAAATGGAGTGTTTGTCAGACATGGAATGTAATAAGAGTTAACGTCTTTTTTTACCTTTCATGGATATGAAAGAGTGGAAGCTAAAAAATATAGTAAATCTGCACTTTTTAAAATTCATTAGCTTCTTTGAAGATTCACTCACATTAGCAAAACATTTTTGTAACTAACATAATCATGATAGAGAGTTCAAGAAGTCTTGCATACTAGTTGATACCTTGACAGTACTGACTGTGACTTTGCTTGTGATGATCAATATCCTGATATTTCAATGCAGATGGGCCAAATCTATTTTTATTTATATTAACTATTATTAACATATTTTGGGTATAATTCTGTACTTCAGAAGGTTTAATAAACAAGTATTTAACACAAGTACAGACTTTTAAAGTGCTTCCTGAAGCTAAGAGTTAAATCATTAGCTCCTTAATAAAACTGATTCAAAACTCAAAACCATGCTAAGTGAACTGTGTTGCACATTCATTTTGATCTAATTTTTAAAGTATTCTAAAATAAAACATTAACAAAAAAAATTTGTTTATATTTACTATTTAAAACATTACCATAAAATGAAAAGAGATATATTTCAAAATAGATGAATGGAGATACTAACCACCAGCAGCAGCCAATACAATCCGAGGCCCTTTGTAGTGTGTTGTGATGTATTCCACAAGATCATTCCGATTTATAGATCTGTAAAGCAAATACATAATCTTACCAAATACATCAACATGAAAGATTAAATATGTTATTTCTTCCGACCTTTTTCATTTGGACATACTTAATATTTTCAGTTGGCCCAAGTATTGTACGACCCAGAGCAGTGCTCTGATAGGCTGTTGCATGAAGATAATCAAAAACAACTTCCTGCAGGTTTGTCTCAACTTCCTGCATCTCTCGAAGTATAACCCCTCGCTCACGTTCAATCTCAGCTTCTCCCAGGGTACTGTTCTGGATAATATCTGCCAGTATTTCCACAGCTGCAATGCACAAATGTTATTTAAATATTTTATATAATATTAAATTAAAAAGAGAACTAGAACCTGTAAACTGCTTAAACAGAAACTGAACTTCAAAGCCAACGTCACAGACTGCATCTTAGGCCTTTTCAAATAAATGACATTCTTTTATACCACATCCATCACCTACTGTATAAGCTTGGAAGCCTACATGTGCATGCCTCTGTTCCATTTCTCATACCTCTAGGTAGGTCTTTGGAGAATGCCTTAGCATAATAAACAGTTTGTTCTCTGGATGTATAGGCATTTAAATGAGAACCCATATTCTCAATTTCAAGCTCAAGGTCCAGTTGTGAACGTTTCTTTGTGCCCTGAACAAGAAAAAAGTAAAAACAAAAAGGTTTTAAAATGTTACGTTCAGCACTGGTCATAAGGACTTTAAAGAGAAAAGGCTGTAGGTAACTATTGCTTTCAAACCAGAAACCCGGCTAAAAGATTAAAATAACACTTAATGTGCCAGACTTGATTACTAAGTCATAAGTACAGTATTAAAAAATACAGACTATTGTTCACACCTCATCCTACACAAACCATGCAAGCAATGAGCTGATCCTCTTCAAAATTATATACAGTTTATGCATGCTTATGTCTTTGACAGAATAGGAGATACTATTTCAAGAGCAGGTCACATTAAAGGAGCAGTTACAGTTAGGTCCTTAAATATTTGGACAGAGACAACTTTTTTCTAATTTTGGTTCTTTACATTACCACAATGAATTTTAAATGAAACAACTCAGATGCATTTGAAGTGCAGACTTTCAGCTTTAATTCAGTGGGGTGAACAAAAAGATTGCATAAAAATGTGAGGCAACTAAAGGACTTTTTTAACACAATCCCTTTATTTCAGGAGCTCAAAAGTAATTGGACAAATTAAATAACTGGAAATAAATGTTCATTTCTAATACTTGGTTGAAAATCCTTTGCTGGCAATGTCAGCCTGAAGTCTTGAACTCATTGACATCACCAGATGCTGGGTTTCCTCCTTTTTAATGCTCTGCCAGGCCTTTACTGCAGCGGCTTTCAGTTGCTGTTTGTTTGTGGGCCTTTCTGTCTGAAGTTTAGTCTTCAACAAGTGAAATGAATGCTCAATTGGGTTAAGATCAGGTGACTGACTTGGCCATTCAAGAATTTTCCACTTCTTTGCTTTAATAAACTCCGGGGTTGCTTTGGCTGTATGTTTTGGGTCATTGTCCATCTGTATCATGAAACACTGCCCAATCAATTTGACTGCATTTATCTGGATTTGAGCAGGCAGTATGTCTCTGAACACCTCAGAATTCATTCTGCTGCTTCTGTCCTGTGTCACATCGTCAATAGACACTAGTGTCCCAGTGCCACTGGCAGCCATGCACGCCAAAGCCATCACACTGCCTCCACCGTGTTTTACAGATGATGTGGTATGCTTTGGATAATGAGCTGTTCCACACCTTCTCCATACTTTTTTCTTGCCATCATTCTGGTAGAGGTTGATCTTGGTTTCATCTGTCCAAAGAATGTTTTTCCAGAACTGTGCTGGCTTTTTTAGATGTTCTTTAGCAAAGTCCAATCTAGCTTTTCTATTCTTGAGGCTTATGAGTGGCTTGCACCTTGCAGTGCACCCTCTGTATTTACTTTCATGCAGTCTTCTCTTCATGGTAGACTTGGATATCGATACGCTTACCCCCTGGAGAGTGTTGTTCACTTGGTTGGCTGTTGTGAAGGGGTTTCTCTTCACCATGGAAATGATTCTGCGATCATCCACCACTGTTGCCTTCTGTGGACGTCCAGGTCTTTTTGCGTTGCTGAGTTCACCAGTGCTTGCTTTCGTTCTCACGATGTACCAAACTGTAGATTTTGCCACTCGTAATATTGTAGCAATCTCTCAGATGGATTTTTTCTGTTTTCGCAGCTTAAGGATGGCTTCTTTCACCTGCATGGAGAGCTCCTTTGACCGCATGTTGTCTGTTCACAGCAAAATCTTCCACATGCAAGCACCACACCTCAAATCAACTCCAGGCCTTTTATCTGCTTAATTGATAATGACATAACGACGGACTTGCCCACACCTGCCCATAAAATAGCCTTTGAGTCAATTGTCCAATTACTTTTGAGCCCCTGAAATGAAGGGATTGTGTTAGAAAAATACTTTAGTTGCCTCACATTTTTATGTAATCTTTTTGTCCAGCCCACTGAATTAAAGCTGAAAGTCTGCACTTCAACTGCATCTGAGTTGTTTAATTTAAAATGCATTGTGGTAAGGTACAGAACCAAAATTAGAAAAAAGTTGTCTCTCTCCAAATATTTATGGACCTAACTGTATGTGAATCAATATTCTTGAATAAAAACTTAGGGTCCAATTAATGTTAAAAATTATGCAATGGACATTCAATGGCTTAGACAGTATATCACAGGCTGTAAATTAACCTTACATGAACAGACTACAGACATAGTTCTGTTAATATCGTTTCATAAAAACTAAATACAATAATATTTTAATTGCAATGAAACTGTACACTGACAAAGCTGTGGATTATTTGAAATGCAGTGACCAGTTAATAGCTCTTTCTGCCAAGCATTCTGTCCTGGGAAAAATATCTTCTTGCTCTGAATACTACAACTGAATACAAGTAGAAAGAAATATAAATATTAAAGAGCCAATGCCCAGATAGTCTACTTACCTTGAAAGCCATGTGCTCCAAAAAATGAGCTGTTCCATTGTTCTTCTCATTTTCATACCGACTCCCAGCATCTATCCAAAGCCCAACCTTAAATGACCAGACACACCAAGACATCAATAACATTGAAATAGCCTGCACTATGACTGACAGTGTCATAACCAGATGTCAACAAAAGATCAACAAGACATTTTCTTTACAAACATAATATTCATGGTTTATTTCAATAAACATTCTTTCTTGACCTCATATTTCAACAAAGATTTAGAAATTGTTGCAGCACTGCCTGTGTAGAGTTTGAAAGAATCTTTATAGAAGAAAGTAGGGTGAAATGACACCTTTTATTGGCTAACTAAATAGAATGCAATGGGCAGGTGTCTTCATCAGACAGGTGTAAGAAGAAACTGTCCTCAAGCTATTGGACAGCAAAGGGATTTTTTGAAGGAAAAAATCCCTTTGCTGTCCCAATATAAGCGAGAGTATTTTACAGTTTCTTTCTTACACCTTGTCTGATGAAGGGGCCTTACCTGCCTCAAAAGCTTGCATTTCTAATCTATTTAGTTAGCCAATAAAAGGTGTCATTTCACCCTACTTTCTCCTGTATCAATCTATGGCTAACACGGTACAACACTCCACTGCTAAAGAATCTGTATGGAATTTTCTTTGTTATCCCAAAAGGCTAATCGGTGATTCTGAGTTGATCCCGTATGTGTGAGCATGTTCTGTAATGGGAAATGCTCTGTTCAATCTTGCCGTACACCCAGTGCTGCCAAGACAGTGAAAGGCTTCCTGTAATGCAGGGTTAAAAAAAAAATAAAAAACCGCATGAAGCGTGCATGTTTATTTCTTCTTCTGCTACAATACTTGCTCAGGTCATGACCACAAGGCACTACTGAAGCTGGTCAGTCAGAATTTTAACACCGCACAGCCCTTTCTGTTAAGGATACGTATATGATGGTAGAAAGGGTAAAGGTATTATAAAAGAACTTCTCTATCCTGTACAGTCACTTCTGGCAGGCAATATAGGACCATTAGCACTCGTATTCCTTCTGGACAATTTTCCCCTTCTGATTATAAGGCTCCTCCACACAATTCGTATTGACAGCTGCACTAGTGTTTGTCAACTGATGTTACATTTAATGTATGGTGTTTTAATCACCCCATCTTTTGTTGGCACATTACTGCTGTCTTTAGTACAAGACAACTGAATGTTGGAATTAATTTTATTACTGAACTGAATATACACAAATGTCAACGGTAATTTTTCTTATACAGCCTACTACATACTGTATTCTATTTAATAATTTAATATTTGTGTAAACAGATCACGATCTGAATGGTTATATTTTTCAGTCATTGACAAAATCTTTGTTATATATTAAACACTATACAAGTTAAATCTGCTCAGTAACTGAAGAATACTAGCCAATGTGTATTATATCTCTCACTTTGTATTTGATTATCACCACCAGTAGCTTTGTGCTACATGGGTTAACTTTTACTGACATAAGAAACACAACTCCAGTAAAAATTTATTCTGTCTACATTTTTAAATTTGTGTTTATTATTTTAATAGGTGACACTATTAAATTATTCTCCTAAACATTTTACATAAATGACAGGCATTCAGGTACATTAAGAAAAGATATTACATAAGTTTTGCAATATAAAATACTGTACTCTTGCTCAGTCGATACATACAGTGCATCCGGAAAGTATTCACAGCGCATCACTTTTTCCACTTTTTTTTGTTATGTTACAGCCTTATTCCAAAATTGATTAAATTCATTTTTTTCCTCAGAATTCTACACACAACACCCCATAATGACAACGTGAAAAAAGTTTACTTGAGGTTTTTGCAAATTTATTAAAAATAAAAAACTGAGAAAGCACATGTACACAAGTATTCACAGCCTTTGCTCAATACTTTGTCTATGGACCTTTGGCAGCAATTACAGCCTCAAGTCTTTTTGAATATGATGCCACAAGCTTGGCACACCTATCCTTGGCCAGTTTCGCCCATTCCTCTTTGCAGCACCTCTCAAGCTCCATCAGGTTGGATGGGAAGCGTCAGTGCACAGCTATTTTAAGATCTCTCCAGAGATGTTCAATCGGATTCAAGTCTGGGCTCTGGCTGGGCCACTCAAGGACATTCACAGAGTTGTCCTGAAGCCACTCCTTTGATATCTTGGCTGTGTGCTTAGGGTCATTGTCCTGCTGTAAGATGAACCGTCGCCCCAGTCTGAGGTCAAGAGCGCTCTGGAGCAGGTTTTCATCCAGGATGTCTCTGTACGTTGCTGCAGTCATCTTTCCCTTTATCCTGACTAGTCTCCCAGTTCCTGCCGCTGAAAAACATGCCCACAGCATGATGCTGCCATCACCATGCTTCACTGTAGGGATGGTATTTGCCTGGTGATGAGCGGTGCCTGGTTTCCTCCAAACGGGACACCTGGCATTCACACCAAAGAGTTCAATCTTTGTCTCATCAGACCAGAGAATTTTCTTTCTCATGGTCTAAGAGTCCTTCAGGTGCCTTTTGACAAACTCCAGGCGGGCTGCCATGTGCCTTTTACTAAGGAGTGGCTTCCGTCTGGCCACTCTACCATATTTGCCCGATTGGTGGATTGCTGCAGACAGAGATGGTTGTCCTTCTGGAAGGTTCTCCTCTCTCCACAGAGGACCTCTGGAGCTCTGACAGAGTGACCATCGGGTTCTTGGTCACCTCCCTGACTAAGGCCCCTGATCGCTCAGTTTAGATGGCCGGCCAGCTCTAGGAAGAGTCCTGGTGGTTTCGAACTTCCTCTGCTTACGGATGAAAGAGGCCACTGTGCTCATTGGGACCTTCAAAGAAACAGAAATTTTTCTATAACCTTCCCCAGATTTGTGCCTCGAGACAATCCTGTCTCTGAGGTCTACAGACAATTCCTTTGACTTCATGCTTGGTTTGTGCTCTGACATGAACTGTCAACTGTGGGACCTTATATAGACAGGTGTGTGCCTTTCCAAATCATGTCCAATCAACTGAATTTACCACAGGTGGACTCCAATTAAGCTGCAGAAACATCTCAAGGATGATCAGGGGAAACAGGATGCACCTGAGCTCAATTTTGAGCTTCATGGCCAAGGCTGTGAATACTTATGTACATGTGCTGTCTCAGTTTTTTTATTTTTAATAAAATTTGCAAAAACCTCAAGTAAACTTTTTTTCACATTGACATTATGGGGTGGTGTGTGAAGAATTCTGAGGAAAAAAATGAATTTAATCCAAATTGGAATAAGGCTGTAACATAACAAAATGTGGAAAAAGTGATGCGCTGTGAATACTTTCCGGATGCACTGTATTTCAACTGCTTTGTCATATTTTTTAAGTTCAGAAATATTTTAGCCTTTGGGTCTAATGACATATGCATACTATGTTTTTAGACTTGAAAGTACCATACTCCTATTAAATCAGTTTTATGGCACTGAAGGCAAAATACTTGGCAGGTATGCACTGAAACAACTATAATACTTTTTAGATGTATTTACTCTTGACACATTAGTGTGTCCCTCCTTAGGAATTAAGGGAATTCTGCAATATCTGTCATATTTATCAAATGTTGTTTTTGAAATTTTATAGATGGTTGCAGTAAGTTACAATCATCAAAAGAGGAACAGGATGAATGAGCTACACTACAGATTGGAGAACTCGATAACAAAAACATTTATATACGAAAATACAACTCAATACGACTCGAGTAATAATGCAGCAAAACATTATTTTACATGGTACCTTTTATGGGATTTACTATGATAAGTAACTGATATAAAAAGTAAAATATTGACACTCACCCTAGTAAATTGTATTATAATATCAACATACGTTAATGCTACAGCTAACTTTATCGTGATAAAAATGTTCCTTATTCAGAATATATTTACATTGTTAGTAACTGTTTTGACAGTAGAGGCATTATTACAGATCTAATCACAACTTTAATTCTGTACAGTTCATTCAAAAATATAACATTTTTTCCACTCACCGTGCAGGTTGTGAGACCTGAATCTTCAGAGGCCACCCGCAGTCCATTTTCCAATGATGTCAGTTTGGTTTCTGGAACATTTAAAACCACCTGACTTGCTGCTTGTGTAGATCGCCATCTGTTGATTCCAAAAATGGGCTTTTTTTTTTTTTAAATAAAGAGAGGACAAAACCTAATTAGTTATATCATTCCATGAAATGCTTCTACTCAAATACCTTCATGTTTAAATGGACTAATACACATTCATCCTTATGTAACCTGCTTATCTAATTCAGACATATACTGTATTATTTATATACTGTATAGGCAGCATTAAACAAGGTATTAAATACAAACTAATAAAGAAACTGGAGGAGAGTAATGAAGAGACCAAGAATCAATCAATCTATCTATATCTATATCTATATCTATATATATATATAAAATTTACTAAGGGCAAGCAAGACAGTGAGCGCAAGACAGAGAACATTGCCCACCAACTCTCAGAGCTCCACCCACCAACTCTAAGACCATGAGATACGCTCGACAGAGCCCCGCCCACCAACTCTAAGGGCAAGCAAGACGCATGCAGGACAGAGAGCCCCGCCCGCCAAGTGTAAGACCATGGGATACGCTCGACAGGGTCAAGCCCAGCAACTCCTCTGATGGCCAATGAAGAGCATTGCAAGAAGTACATACTGCAGTAGGTAGGCCAATGTTATGTTCTTGGACGGGAATGGCGGTATCTTCTTGAAAAGCAGCGTGAAACTGAATGCGATGACTGTGCATGGGGTTTGCGAGTTGACACTGAAAGGAATTGGAATCAGTTTGTAAGTGCTTCTTGAGAGCACGAGTTGTTTTGAAGCATTACTGGCAGTGTTCACATTGTATAATTTGCTCAGTGGAGTGTGATTTTAAATGTGCAATGAGATATCTCTGCTGTCGGAACGTTTTCAAACAAATAGTGCATTGAAAGACCTGTGTGGAATGCGTTTGTTCAGTGGAGTGTGTGTTTAAATGGGCTTTGAGATATTTCTGGAGCGTGAAGGTTTTTGAGCAAATGTTGCATTGAAATTCCGGTGTGAAATGCGTTTGTAAATGTTTTTCAGTAAGAGGATAGTGGGAAGGTGACGTCACATCAGCGTGGCTGCAGACAAATGTTTGTGTTGAATGGATTTGCACATGGTTGAGGAGATCTGTCTCTGTAATGGCACTAGACTTTCTGTTACCAGCATTCACTGCAAGTACTGGAGTGTAAGACTATCACATCTGCTACCTCACAAACTGTCCTTATTCCCCGGATTTCCCTGACCCCATCAGATTCAAATTCACCTTTTACTTTTACAAGCAGACAATTTCCTGTTAGATTGGCATTTGCAATGACTATTAATAAGGCACAAACGTTCAAAAAAATATGCTTGTATCTGCCACTCACGGATAATTGTATGTTGCTCTCTCCAGAGTTCCAACTTTTCATTCACTGACAGTTGTATCCTCAAACCCTCCACATTTGGACAACTGTGTCTTTCAGGAAGTGCTACGCCGCGGGTTGGCTAGTATACAAAATTACTTAAAAGAGGCTTAAGCATTCATCATCAGTTACTGGCTTCATTAACATGTATATAGATAATGTGACTGTCTCAAAGGCCATTACAGCATTTGCAAATCAGAAACTGTGGGTGACATTGGAGGCATTGTTAAAACTCCATAATGTCTTTAGAACAGGTGATAAGGTAGATCTCTGTATAGCCACGGCAAACCTTATCTTATCTCGGGACATTACAGCAGCTAAGCAAGTATGACAAGAAAATCCACAGCCACTTTCAGGACACCTGTGACACATGGCACAAGTGGCAGAGAACCCATGTCATCACAGACTATAAGAACCTCTCTGTAGGGTTGGTGCATCTTCTTCTAAATAACTTCTATTTTTTGAAGCCTGAACAACATACCTGCAAGTTAGTGTATCCCTCCTCAAGAGGAACAGATACTGTGCATGTCCACTGCTGACATGAGAAGAACTTTTTTAAATATAAACTCACACAAAACCTGCTGGACTAGTCAACATACCTGGCCAAGTGCTCAGGGAATGTGCAAACCAGATATCTTTACAGACACCAACATTTCCTTAGACAGGAAGTCATCCCCAAGCACTTCATAACTACCACCATCATACCCGAACTATCATCATGAAATACCTCGAGAGGCTAGACTTGGGCAATTTGAAAGATGGGTTTCCCACATCATACGACCCTTCCTAGTATCGCCTGAACCATTCCACTGTAGATGCCATATCAGCTACTCTTCATCTGGCCCTATCTCATCTGAACGGAACGCTAGAATTAGGGAATCCATTCCCGGGAATCCCGGGCTCCCGGGGATGACACAGTGCACAGGCATCTCACATGTGAACGGTTTTAGAATGACTGACACTTATTTTTATTAAAACTACTGCAATATGTTGACACCAATAAAAGACTAACCTTATCTACAAGCAGTTCATGCCGTCATGTAAGTACATGTATCTAGTTCAGGGTTACCCAATGCATCGATCGCGATCGACCAGAAGATCGCAAAGGTAGTGCAGGTAGATTGCGTTGCAGTCCAAAAAATTTTTTTTAAACGTTAGTCTATCAGATATCCTACCTATGGCATTTGCCACTTGATTGACATACAGGGCGGCCAGTCTGAGATCTCTTTTCTTCTAACACACTGGTCATCCTGCACGCACGATCAAACATGTAAGGTACTGCAAAACTCCAGCTGTGATCTAGTTAGCCTTCCAATTTATATCGGCTAAAGAAGGGATTTAAAAAAAAATTGTTTGGGGGAGGGTATGGGCTGGATGCGGAATTGGAAGAGGATTTTTTTTCTCACAATCGAAGTGCATATGTCTGATCTGTCAATCAATCATTGTTATTCCAAAGAAGGAAAATGTGGAAAGGCACTTTCGAACTGTTCATAAAAACAAGGAAACTGACTTCCTTCCGAAAAGCGATCTGAGAAAGAGAAAGGAGATGGAACTAAAATTGCAGTTAATTGGACAGCCGTCATTTTTCACTCAGCTGAATTCGAAAGCTCCTTGACTGCATTATTCGGCTCTACTTATTTATGCAAGTCAGCCTTTTCCCCACATGAAGATTATTAAATCCAAATACTGTAGTGAGGATAAATGTATTGAATTGTTATTGTGCCATAAAGGTTATTCAGTTATGCAAGGTACAACAACATATATTTTATGTATGAAGTATACTCAGTATATATATATATATATATATATATATACACACACACACACACACTTTTTAATGTAGGAAGATCATTTTCATTTTCAACTGGTCATTTTAAAAGTAGCTCATAAGCCGAAAAACTGCACCCCTGATCTAGTTAGTTGCGGTAATAAGAGCGTAGAAAGCAAGACTTGTCCAGCGTGCGGTCATCCAAGTGAGAGAGTACTTTGTGCAGAGTACACCAGACGCTGAGAAAGCACACTCTGCCTCTACTGAAACAGGCAGCACAGTCATCAGATACTGATACACTTGTTCTAAACAACGCCTGCTCTTGCCGTTGCTGTGAAACACCGCCATTTCAGCTGTTACTGATGCATCCAGTTTCTTGTCATCATTCTGTGATGGCAAGTTTCTTGGCACAGATGATG
Organism: Polypterus senegalus; assembly: GCF_016835505.1. NCBI lineage: Eukaryota > Metazoa > Chordata > Cladistia > Polypteriformes > Polypteridae > Polypterus > Polypterus senegalus. The sequence goes on from NC_053161.1 coordinate 41,049,261, forward strand.
TGGATGCAACAGACTGACGCATTGCAATTTCAAGTTGCTGTTCAGAGCTGTTGTCTGACAGACGTCAATGAAGTCTTCAGTTTTCCACTATAACTATGTTATTTCTTGGTTGATTTTTAAACTTTTACATGCTATATATGCGAGCTTGGCCATTCTCGGTTTCCCGGGAATGAAAAATGCCCGGGAAATCCGGTAAATGGGAGCCCGGGAATGGATTCCCTAGCTAGAATGCTTTTCATTTACCTTAGTTCAGGTGTCAACACTATCATCTCTCAGAAGCTCATTGGGATGCTGAGTCTGCAACAGTAGGCTACAACACTTCCTTATGCAACTGGACCCTGGACTTCCTGACAGGATGACCCCAGACAGTCTGCACTGGAAACACCATTTCCAATACCATTACAGTGAGCTCTGGTGCCCCTCAGGGCTGTGTACTTAGCCAATTTCTGTTCATTCTGCTGACTCAATGGCTGCATAAGTTCTAACATCATCAATAAGTTTCCAGATTACACAACAGTGGTAGGTCTTACCGACCATGGCCGTCTTAACATATGGGCACTGGCCAGGAGCCCATAATGTTTCTGTTTTGCAATCAAAACAGGGGCCTAAGTGCCTATGCCCAGGGGGTTATGATGCAGTTAAAGACAGGGATGATGCAGTTTACAGAATGTAGAGATAAGCCTCCCTAGCGTTCCTAATGGCAGATACATTTCCTGTTATTACAGCTCAATTGCTACTTCCTGATAAACCACTGAAAAGCCCACCACTGTCCCAGTTACACGTTCTTTTACTTTCTGATACTTACATTAAATTCTCTTTAACTTTTCAAAAAAGTTCTTATTATAAAGACATCGGTACGGAATCTATTGATATTGCACCCTCCTACTGTGCTTTGTGAGCTCTGATTGAGTCTCGGGGTCTCGTAAATCTCACGAGTACGCGCATAATCGCGGATTGCCGAAGCCATCGTCAATTAACGAGAAGCACTTGGCGTTCGTTGGACCGACTGAGCTTCGAATGGAAAACGGGACCCTATTTCATCACCGCGCTTCGTGGAGTATCCCCCACATTTACAGTATGTACTTTTTAAAATCTATGCGTCAGGTGTTTTCTCTTTCCCTCTGCTGTTGGTTCACTGGAACAAATATCAGGCATTTGGTTTGGTGATTAGGAAAGACATTACTCGCATGTCCTTTGAATGACCTAAAAAGAAGAGAGGCTTGAGTTTACAACAACAAATGTCTTCAACGATGATCGCGCAATACTAAAAAAACTGTCCTCCTCCAATACTATCTGTTTCAAATACGAATATCATGACGTTCTGAACATAGTTCTAACTGTTCTGAATTAGTAACGTTGTAAACACACACAATCATTTTAATAATAATAATCCCTGCGCCCATCCACTTGAGTGCAGACTCGAACTGCACACCAACAGATAAAATTAAAATAAGGTGCTCCTTCATTACTTACTCTGCCAGCATATCGGGAGTTTGTTAAACCTTTCCAGACTGCTTTTCTGCCAAATGTTTTCAGCAAACATGCAAAAGAAGCCGCCATGGCGTGTGCGCAGAGAAAAATGGTCCGATTTACTTGCTCGGCTACTAAAACAGAAGTTCCCATTTATTAACTTGTTACTGTCAACGAGGGCCGAGAGATTTGTGCTCTAACGGTACAGTAAAGCTTTTCGCCTAGATGCCCCAAATGGGTGTTTATGCAATATAATTGTTTGTGTTTGAGTACCATATCAGCAGACTCAAAAGAACAGAGCAAGGCTACAAATCAAATCAGGATTATCAGAGCTTTGAGCCATCAGTACCAACAACTGCACTACAGTGTCGCAAAATATTAAAAAAAACAAAACAATAATAGAGTGTTGTTTTCCAGAGAACTAAAATGTACTAAGCATTTAAATCTGTATGTCACCTCTCTTCAGGTTAGTCATGTGAGACATGCTTACAGTTATATGATGGTATGCAGTGCTTATAGATCACTGAGGTCTGCGCTTGACTTTTTCAGGCATAGCAAGAACTACTAATGAGAAAAACATTTGAACAAAGCACTGCACAAACTCTAGCTATGGTGGCCTTATGAAGTTGCAGGTCTTTTTTTTTTACCTCAAATGGCAATCTATTTATCTTAACCATTTTCTGAACCTGCTTTTTCATTACATTTCCAAATCTGGGCAGCAAATTAGAAAACAATTCAATTTCAGAGTGTAGCCATCCTGTGTTTCCTAGGTTTGTTGCAGTCAGGCTGCAAAAGTAGGCTTCCAAGTATGTCAGATTTGAGCATTCTTTTATCCTCAGAGTTAGAAGCATTTTGAATTCTAGTAGCGTGGGGGTCTTGCTGTATTCTAAATTCTAATCATGTACTGTTATATGTGTGTTTAATGATTGTAACATTGGTTGTTATATGTTGTCTCGCTTATTTGCTTTTAGCTGTGTAACAATGTCCTTTGTTTTGTACTTACATGCTTCAAACAAATCCCTTTTATCTACCTACCAACGTACCTACCTACCTAAATATACAATATGTTCATCTTCTCTGAGAAAGCCTGCAGAAACATTGAAAGAACATATCAAGGCCACAAATCAAATCAGAATTATTAGGGTATTGAGACGTCAGTACCAAAGTGTCACAAAATATTTAACAAATAGTAACAGAGTGGTGTTTTCCAGAGAACTTAAACTGTATATAATAGGCATTATGTATATATTATACATAATATATATGTATATTAAGATGATATACATAGTATAATCCAGAAATTGAGCATCTGCTGATTAATTTTTTAAAGTGCCACTCTAAAGCACTAAATGCTGAGCCTGCATTTCAGTTTTGTGGGAATCTAGAACATTCTGAACCTCATATTCATTTCAATTCAGTTTAAAAGTACCAAAAGGAAAATTTGTTTTGTCAGCAGTTTTTACAGAGAGACAATGACATAACATTAAAAATACATCAACAAAGAACACAGCTAATCAAACATAAACTTAGTACAAATGAATATAATATAGATGTAAACATGATACTCATGGTGAAACATTAGATCAAACATATTACACATACGAATTAAACTAACATTTAGACTTGTCTGATGAATGATGCAAATGAGAACTGCTCTTGTAATGATTTAAGCCTGCGGGTGTTTGTTAAAATTGAACATATTTGAAATACCAGTTGGGAATGAAAGAGTATGTGAACTGGTTGTTTTTTATCCTTGGAACCTTCAACCTGTGACCTGAAGGCCACAACTGAAATTGAGAATGTAGTGAGTGAGTCCTATCTGACGTAATACTTGCTTATTAAACAGGTCTGTGAGATTTGAATGTTGAGACCTTATTATTTTACTGCTTTTTAATTTTAAAAATTTAGATTTTATTCTTTGTTGATGCTGACGTTACGATTTCCAGAACAGGCCAGCAGAACAGACTCAATACAAGATTTATAAAAAAAGTGACATAATGGTAGGACTCAAACTAAAAAGATTCTGCTTCCATAAAACAGTAGCAGCACTGCTGTCCCTTTTGCACATGCCCTTTTGTATTTTTATTAAAAGTCAGTTTTGAGGCTATAATTATGCCCAAAAATTTATATAACTGTCAACAATCTCCATTTCCTGGTCTTATGGTGTTTATTCTATCAGCTGGATTCAGCATCTGATTAGAAACACACAAGGACAGAGTTAAGCCTGAATATGTGAAATGAGGAGTTCACCTGAACTGGGAAAGATCAATTTATATGCAGTTGGTCCAAATTAGCACACAGTTATTAGGCACTGTAGCTTAGACACCTATTAAATTATGAACAATTCTGCCAGTATTTGGCCAGAAATATACTCCAGACCAACTCGAAGTCACCAAAGATACAGTTACAAATTGTCAATTAATTTCTGGGTGATATCTATAATTCGCTCACCAAAATTATTACACTTAGTGGAGAAAGTTGTCAAATAAAAGAGAGAAGACAAGTTATTAATTAAGGCAATTGCCAAGGGTGGAATAAAACACAGGTGCAGGTGCAATCACTAAACAAATTACTATGGAAAAATATTTGTCTCAAAACTAAAATTTTACTGAATAACATCCCTCATCATGGGGTGCATCTTTGCATACCTCTGCCAAACATGCCTTTTAGGGATACTTTCCTAATAAAGGGCATGTGCAGTCAGATGTCAAAATGAAACATAGCAAGTGGCCTTTCCCTGTACAAATGTGAAATCCATGCAAAATGTGGTGGAGACAGGCTCAGTGGTGTGGATCTGCATACCAAATAGACATATGTTCCCTACTGCCAAGACATCGAAGTAGGTGGCCACAATAAATAAAATTAGTTGATTTTTTTTTTTTAATGAAAAATGTAAATGAAAGTTTTAGTCAATAAACACAGTTGCAAATTTACGTGCCAAAAATCTGTATCAGTAACACACTAAATTCTTGAAAATGCACCCACAAAGTAGGTTGATGAATGCTCTGCAACACTGGCTTATAAGCTGACACACCAGTGATGTCACTTGGTGCAACTTCCCAAGACGTCACTTGGCATCCCACATATACACTCAAAATTGTAGTGACTAAACAAAAACAAAATGGTATTGCAGCAAATCCAAATCAAACAACAATTTCTAGAATGCTAAAATAACAATTCATAACAAAATAATATCTAGAATCCTCATACTCAATATAGAAAAGATACCTAAATGTCAATAAGAAAAAATTCTGAAGCCTAGGAAGAAGAAAAATCCAATTCCTGGGAATCAAAACATATTCAGCTGTACATCTATATATATTGTGAGACTGGCACTTGGTTGGCGCCGACCCGACACAGACTGACACCAGAGGCACGGGCAAAATAAACAAAATGATTTATTTTTCTTCTTCACCTGTGGGGCATGTCTTCCCCGTGAACCCCTTAAGCACAACACAATCCCAAAATACAAAAAAAAAATCACCCCAAATCACACTCTTCTTTTCATTCCTCCCAGGGCAGCTTCGTCCTCCTCTTCCTGACTCTGGCAACTTGAGTAGGGGCTGCAGGCTCCTCTTATAGCCCACCCGTAAGTGCTGCAGGCGCTTGTTGACCTACTTCTGGCTGCACTTCCGGGTGTAGCTGCGCTCTCGCCCAGACGGGCTCATTAAGCTGTGCAGCTCCCCCTGGCAGAGGCCATGGAGCCCAACCAAGATGAGCTCCAGTGTTCTACGAAAGTGGCCCCCATGCAACCCTAGGGGTCTGCCAACAAAGGTTCTGAGGAACGTAGCATGGCTCCTATTGCTGCTCCCCCGGATCTAGTGACAAAGGAGTGTCCCATCTGTCCGCCACAGTGCCCCTCTCTCATCTGAGCCCCGTGGGGCACAGCAGCTCATCCCATGAGGGCTGGTCTCCTCCAGGATGGGGAGTCTGCATCCTCCTGTCCACGGCTCTGTCCTGCAATAACAAAAGCACAAGAGCGGGAGGTGCTGCCCTGATCCCCACGTCCTCCGGATGTCCTCCACGGACAACACCTCCAGCCGTGGCCACAGCGATTGCACTTAAAGCAACGCTCCTACCCTCTGGTGCTATCCCTGTGGGACCGGAAACAGGATGGCTTGTGGTTCCGCTCCTCCACAGCTCAGCCCTCCACTATCTGCGAGCAGACGGGGCACTGTTTGGAGGCCCCTTCTTTTTTCAGGGGTCTCCTCTTGTTCTGGGTTCACTGACGGTCTGGGTCCCCTTATGGGAAGAAGAGGGACCCCGTGCAGTCTGCACCCCTTTGGACGCCCACTAGAAAAGTGCCAGCAGTTGGGGCAGGGCTGTTTGGCAGCCAATATCAAGCAGCTGCCTCCCTGCACACTCCTCTGCTGCACTGTCAATCATTGCAGCTGTTTGTCTTGTCAGAGGTGCGTTCACGCGGCGCGCGGATCCAATCAATACTGCGGCCCTTTCGGTTGCCCCTCCCATATACTCTACGGTACAGGCGTCACTCACCGGTACCGCTGCATCAGTATGGCCAGAGAATCCAGCATTGCACCTCCTCAGACTTTGTTTTACAGCCCTTAGGGGTATGCTGACCTTCCTCTCCAGCCACTCGAGCATCTCCTGGAGCAGTCCCAGAGCCTGTAATACAGACTGCACAGTATGGAGAAGCTCCTCCAGCTCCCATACAGTCAAAGACAGGTTAGTCTCGTGGGCCAGCAGTTGACTCGGACTTACCTCGTTCCACCTTGCCGACTGTGAGTCCTACAGCTCCTGTTCCTGCTCCTTCTCCACCGGCACCCTTGGGATTTCATCAGGTTTGGGGCGGAGGTACGCTCCCGCTTGTACTTTACCATGGGAAGACGACACCCATCCTCCACCCCCTTACCTGCCAGCAGGAAGCGGCTTTGCTCCTCCACTGCCCCCTTCACAATAGGGAAAGCCGCGTTGGGGATATCATCTGGGCACTCCTCCTCCGCCTGCTGTCCTGCGGAGAAAACGGGGAGCGGACCTACCTTGCTTGCCCTCGAGCTCGTCCTGTCGTCACGCCGTGAATTGGCGCCCACAGGCCACTGACACAGACCCGGGCCACCAGCCCCTACATGGATTTCATCTTCCAGACGACCTCTTGTCCATGTGGCCTCTCTTCGGGGCGCACCGACTGTGGCTTCTTCTCTGACGGCGGGCAGGTGGCTCGCCACTGACCTTGGAGTCTGCCCGGTTTTCTCCCTCCCCATACTGGCTCTGACGGGGTAATGGAGCCCTAGAGTGTAGCGGCCTTCCTGCCGTGGGTGCGCACTTCAGTGCGCAGTCTCAGGGTGCGTGCTATGTGCTCTTGCGCAATGTGCATGACTCGTGCTGCTGTGCCGGGTCACCACACAAAAAAAAAATGTACAGGTCCCGGCCCCAAAAGAAGGACCAGAATTCTGCCAACTACGCCAGTGTGAGATTGGTGCTTGGTTGGTGGTGACCTGACACAGACTGACACCAGAGGCACAGGCAAAATAAACAAAAAGATTTATTTTTCTTCTTCACTTGTGGGGCATGTCTTCCCCGTGAACCCCACAGGCACAACACAGTCCCAAAATACAAAGAAAAATCACCGAAAATCACACTCTTCTTTCCACTCCTCCCATGGCTGCTCCCCCGGATCTAGTGACAAAGGTGCGTCCCGGGCATGGGTCCTGGCTGTCCACAACTATATATATATATATATATATATATATATATATAGTGGAGGACTGCCGGCTTCTCATGCCGGTCCTCACCCCCAGGCCGCCGGGAGGAGCTCTCCCGACAGCAGGATCGTGCCCCGAGGTCCAGCAGGGCCTTATGGACTTTGTAGTATTTATACACAGCCCTGCTGGATACCTTGGGGACCGCCAGGAGTCACTGTGGGGGGGCTTATGGGCTCTTTTATGCTTTATGACCCGGGAGTACCGTGACGGGAAGGAACGACGTGCTCCCGGGTTGAAATGAAGAACTGATTGCCCTGACCCGGAAGGAATAAGGAACTGTGGACTGTTGGGACAGGAACACCTCCAGGTCAGGGGCTATAAAAGGACGATGGCTCAGTCCAGACACTGAGCTGAGCTGGGTGGTAGGAGGGGACCGCGTCTGGGAGTGGAGGATTGTTTATTGTTATTATTATTGGTATTGTTTATGAGTAGTGAGGAGTGGAGGGTGCTTAGTGCACATTATTATTATAATAAAAGAATTATTGCACTTTTACCTAGTGTTTTGGCATGGTACCTGAGGGTTCAAGGGAGCATTACTGCCCCCTACTGCGACAATATATATATATATATATATATATATATATATATATATATATATATATATATATATATATATATATATATGTGTGTGTGTAAAATCCAATGTCTCTCTGTCTGGCTGTGTGTCTGTAAGTCTGTCCGCTTTGCACGAGAGAACTACTTAACGGATTTGGATCTTTTTTTTTTTGTTCTATAATTTGCTTGAACATTCTGGTTGATTTTATGACTTCTCTCATCGTGCTAAGTATCATAGTTCACTTGTGGTACCAATTTATTTGCGTGAATCTGAGAGAGAGGCCGTGAGCCGAGGGTTGCGGGCCCCCCTCACTCATGTGGCAGCCTCTGTTCGAGTCGGTCTACCTTTCACCATGTGTTGGAGGCTGATACCTGTTTGTTCAACATACATTGTCATCTACAGATTGTTAAGGAGTAACATTTGACGTTTTTGAGAGAGAGAGATCAGAGCTCCATGTGTTTTACAGGGTAGCTGCTGATTGTCAGAGATATCACAGCCACGTGCTTTTCTCCCCACACGGGGTACACTCTCCCGTCAGACCTGAACACATCAAATACAGTGGTAACATTTGACATTGGAGCTTACCTACTTTCCGCTTGGCCAGAATTAAACTTATTTATTTTTAAAGGTTGTTCTTTTTCACTGCCACGTTGGCAGAGCCGCAGGGGACAGCTATTATTAGATAAAATGAAGCTTCTCAATGGTGCAAAGAGCAATAATATGTTTATCATGCTGCATCATTTTATTTGTAGTAGCGCTCTAATCAACTGGTGCCAAGAGGCTATGGCACAAATTGGCAGAATGTTTCCTTCATTTTTTACAGGCATAGTCATTAGATAAGGCATTTCACACCCAGCTGTGTCACAATTACAACTGAGCAAATACAATGTCAATTGGTCCTGCCCTGGATTTAGTAATGTTTCCACTTGTAGGTATGACAGATTTTAGTGTTCAGTGAATAGTTGGTAGGCACTCTGTAATCATTGGCAGCACTCTTCCAGGGATTGTCTATTAGTAACAATATGCTGTTGTCCATGTCATTTTATCTAAAATTATAGTTGTATTTAGCAGTTATAAGTTTGCTTGAAAATAATATTCAAGGGTGCAAATGAGTAGTGTCTGGAAACTGCTGAGGCAAGCCTGTAACCACACTAATGTCTGATTCATTTATCTCCAGTGGAAACTAATACAGAACAATATCATCTGTAAACACCATAACAAATACTCCCAGGAGGTCTCAGATGGTGATTTTAGTAAATTCATAAACATTAAAAAATAACTGAGTTCAGAAAACCTAATGCTAGGGCCTATTTGTGAAGAAGCTAACTAACACTAAGAGTCTTGATAGTTTTGTTCTGGTATTAAGGGTGCTGCCATTTTGTGCATCATCCATTTCCTGATTCTTTCCATTTGTGGACATCCACTAAAAATCCTTCACATTAGTTCATTATTATCTTTTTAGATTTACTGCTTATGACTCCCTTTGTTCTCAACTACGACTTTCATCTCATCTTTCATTTTGGCTTTTGCTATGTGAAACTCTTTTGGCCACTGACCCTCTCACCTTGTTATACAGCATGTGCTGCAATTTTCGTTTCATATCTCTGGCTTATTTATTTTGCCTTCTGGTTATGACCTTGGCTGGGGTTTTCTGACTTTTCTATTTAAAAAGTGGCCAAGTGCAGTCATTAAATATTAAATAAGCAGAGACCTCTTAAGGAGGCCTTACATTCCAATATACTTCATAAACAAAATGGTGCCTGTGACATCACTGGCATGCAATGCCATGAGTGCCAAAATGTAACAAGACTAATGTAAAAGACAAAAAGAAATTGGCAAAAAATATATTATTCAACAAAAAAGGATAAAAATGTGTTTATGTTTTCCTAGATCCTCATAACTAGTCAACTAGCAAAATAAAAATGACGGCTTGGAGCCATTGACTTCACAGTTTTAGTCCAGAAGTGGTTCATCGTGTGGTGGGTGCGGCAACACGCTGTATCAATGCATGCTTCTTCTTCATAGCTATTTACAGTAATTCCCTTGTGGTTAAATATACTATATATATATATATATATATATATATATATATATATATATGACTTTTATTTCCTTTAATGTTATATGTTGTTGCCTACTACGTATCTTCATCTGTGGTACACCATGTAAGAGATATTACCCTAAAGAACTAATTTAAATTTACATTCATTTATCAGTTTTCTTAATCACCTTATGCAGCTCCAGAGTTCTGCATGTGGAGATTAAATTTTATCATTACATGTAGATTGCTTTCTTTTGGATATTCTATCTTCCACATTTTAAAGAAATGCAGGTTAGGTTGTTTGACAATTCTAAACTACACTATTACACAGCATACTCAGGCATCCAGCGATCCACACCACGATAATTTACCATTAAAATTCATCACAAAGCACACTTGTCTGGGATGTAAGAAAACAGTGTAAAATTTGAAGAAACTCTATACATAAGCAAGGGGAGAATGTGTTACATTCATAGAGATCAGACTGAGAATGAGACCCCACTTTCTGTAGCTGTGAGGTAGTAGTGCTAGCCACTGTGCTGCTTGTAAAAAGTATGTAAAATTTTAATACTAAAAAGTAAATAATAACAGCCAAAAGTAAAAACAACAGCAAAGAAAACGGGCAATACAATTTATAGACAGCAATGCATTTGTAACATTTCAAAAGAGTAAAATAAGTCCTCTTGTGTTTACTATGAAGGTAAATTATGATAGAGAAGTTTCCTTGTTTATTTATGACTGGCTCATTAGAAAAGAGGTAGGAACATTTCATATGGATAATTTAGTGGGTATAAGGCAGACAGCTATGATATCATTGGAGTACTGATGATTTGGAATTATAGATTTTGGTTAAAAAACCAATTCAGTGTTGTTTTTCTTTATACAAGAAAATTATACTAACTTCAGTCTTCAAAACTGTTGTTTTTTAACTTGCTGTTAATTTGATGTGGAGTTTCCAATTGTTGATGTTTAGTGAATCTGTCCAGTCATGGCCTAGGCAAATGAATTGGAAGTGCATATTTTTCTTAATCTTTCATTTTTATATTTCAATTTCTATTTATTCCTATTGAACACATTTTCACCTAAAAGGATGGCATGCTGTAGTGTAGAATAACTGCAAAGAATAAGTAGAAAAATTACTACAAATGGAATAACTACTGGAATGCAGCATAAACACAAAACAAAGTTAAAACATATATATATATATATATATATATATATATATATATATATATATATATATATATAACATAATATATATATTTTTTATATATTATAAATATTATTATTATTATTATATATTGTGAAAGAAACCGACGGACACACAATGAAGGTTTGGGGCAGCCACCCGTATAGTTTACCTGGCTGAAAAAGGCTTTAAAGTAGAGTACAATGTGTACTGGTTAAAGTCCAAAACAGAACTGTTTTAAGTATGGAGGATGAGGGGTTTTTCTAGCTGTTTCACAGGAATTGACGTCCTCAGGGCCAGGACAGGAAGGATTTCTCGTGTTTGATCTGCGGAGAGAACAGAGAGAGGTTCAGTGCATCCCGCCGCCCCCTGGCCTGGCATGGAATTGTCGTTTCCTGGTCCCTTTGGTTGACTCCCAAGCGCACGTGTGTGACAATATGCAGTATAATATATAGTACCAGTAACCGCGTACTGCACGATAACGTGCAGTGAATACACTTTATTTGAGCATTCATACTCTTTCTCTGTACATTTAGCAACCTCTCAGAGGTTGATGCGCTTGCTGCTTCCTGAACAGCTATTCTTTTCTCCACCCTAGCAGCCCGCTGCTTCTCTTCCTTCGTTGGCATTTTTTCACGTTAAAACTGATTAATTTTTGTGTTGCAATTACTTAGTACGTTTTCTTTCATTTTTCACTTAAGCTGGCACTTAAGTCTTCAATCTGCCTCAAGAATTATTAAAGATATGAAGAGTTAGGGGAAGTGACGGCGAAGGTGGTAGGAATGAGAATGGCGCCCATACGCATGTGCCACACGGCCGGCCTGCTGCGTGCTGCTGAGAGTTGATTCTGCAACAAAATAAAATAAAAACAAAAAGAGTAATAAAAATCATCACCCCAAAAGCTGGTAGTAGGCGTCACGTAGTATATAGTCAAAAGGTGAAACGGTTTGCGAGCTACAGGTGATTTAAAATCCTGAACAGACAAACAAACAGCCACGGTAGCATATTATATAAGAAGATACATTGTTATTGACTGTGATAAATTCAAAAGTCCGATTGAAATGCTGGGATGCCAGCCTGATCACACCTTTTATTTGAAATAAGTAAATATATATCATATACTGTATAGAGATGTGATCCTCACGTTAAGATCACGGAAGACACTTAAAAGACATGTGAGATGAAAGAGATTTGGCACAGGGCGTCTCGCAGGGACCTTAAACATGAGATTTGTGCCAAGAGATAGACCCAGGACCGTCTCGCGATGAATTAGAACATGAGATTCTTGCAAGACACGCCCTACTTACAACCATTATCAAATAAGAAAATGGGCAGCAAAACACTCAATCATGTCAATGCTTTGAGCACACACAGATCCAGGGTTCTCAGCACATATAAAGCGTACAATATGTTATAAATTAAACGTTGATGAATAAGTGAAGAAGAAAGCTGGGTGGAGAAAAGAGACTCAAAAGTGTTGGAGAGAAAAAAGAGCAAAAAAGAAAAAGAATAATCTAGGTGCAAATTCAGAAAATAAGGAAAGTAATCATCACCCCGGAACAAGTGCAATTGAAAAAAAAAGCACGTCCAATCCAGCTCAGAATTAAAAGACAGAGAGTAAAAGACAAAGTAGAACTTCATAAACACGTTCACAAATGTTGGCGCTATACACATGCAGAGCAGGTTAGAGATTATGAAAGCAGTGGAATTCGAAAGCCTCAAAAAAAAAATACCATGGGGCGATACAAATGCAGAGAAAGTAGGAAAATTCGAAAGTATAAAAAAAAGAAAGTAAAGATCACAGTAGCACAAACAAATGGAAATCATTACTCGAAAAAGGGAAAATAATCACCACGGACCAGGTGTCATTGAAAAAAAAGCAGGACAAAGCGAGGTCAGAAATAAAAGACAGAGTAGAAAACAAAATAAAACATCATAAAGAGGTTAAAAAACAAGGGGGGCAAACACATGCAGAGCAGGTTAGAGATAATGAAAACTGGAATTCAGTGTCAAAACAAAGAAAGTAAACATTGCATTAGCGCAAACAAAGAGAAATTATGAAAAGGAGAATAGATGTCGAATATATGGACATAGGTGATATGTCAGAAGTATGTAAATATTGTAAGGCTTTGAAGTTTAAGTCAGAGAATTTCAAAAACAGGGTTTACCTCACATGCATTTATTGGTTACTTTGCAAAAAAAATTATTAACTGCTGATGAAATAGATCGTTTTGTCTGTGCTGAAATTCCAAACAGAGAATCCTATCCTAAATTATGGTACAAAGTCATTAAACATGTCTCACTGACCTCATTTAAAAGATTCAGCATATTGGGACTCAAAAGATTCCAAATATTGTTTTTACAGAAGTTCTAAAATAAAAGTGAAATTAATGAAATAGCAACAATTCAAATAAAAAAAAATCTTAAAAGTGTGTATCCGGAAAACCAAACACGGGGTTTGGCGAGCGAAGCCCCCTAGTGTATATATATATATATATATATATATATACTCCAAATAAGTTGAACCAAAATAACAGGTGCACTATGGTGCAATACAAACAAAAAGCTCTGCTCATCCATTGGCTGCAGTTACAACACAATAAAGAGCAGTTAGGCATGAGGATTGCTGCTCCATCTTACACGTGGTTCATCTGCCAAATGAGATTCCTCCTTCCTGTAGCACCCTGCTTTTATAACTTGTGGAAGGGAAGGGGCGGAGTCATTTGCCCTCAATAGGTCCCTTCTCAGAGCTGCGGATTTTAAAAGAGACAGAAGAGTCAGCAATTGTGCCCCAGGTTGTCCTGTGGAGGTTGGAAGGTGACCCTCTGACGTGCATGCGTGACAATATATATATAACTACTATTTTTTTTTCCATCATAGGTGATGACACATTTACATCCATAAAGTAGAAATGCAAGAGAAAATTGAAGAAATAATTAGTATTGACTGATCAAAACAGCTGACAATACAGTGTGAACAGACTTAGAGGCAGCTCTAACAACACTTCTGCCATTCTGAAATAGTTTGTTTTTAAACTTGATCTAAATGCTGAGTAATATTGGGCTTCTGTAATATCATTAGGTATGTCATATCAGAGTGTGATGCCCTGTAGCAGAAGGAGCTGCACCCTACAATAGTTTTGTTTCCGGAATATTCGTCAGACCTATGTCTTAAAATTACAGTGTACACAATATATTCCAAGAAGGATTATGGATACTGAGCCTGTGGCTACACACCTGCTTCACAGTTTTCATTTCAAGATGAATGATTCACAGTAGGGTGTTATTGCTGTACTATTACATTTCAGATCTTTTTCTGATCCTAATTAACTTTTTTAGTTTTGTGCTCAAAGTTACCATTCCACAAATGAATGTGGACAAAACTATTTTAATTCACCCTCTCAGTGAGCAGTGCTGATTAGATAATAAAATATAAGATACAGATTTTGATTCAAGTTCCGGAATAACTTAATGAGAATTGTCACAGAACAATCAATAATGTGAGATCATTTAAGAGAATGCAAATATACACATGGTACAGGTTAAACAAGTACTACTATGCAATAGTGTCGATAAAGTAAACAACCTTTGAGAGCAAACAGCTGTCAGTTCAAGTTATCCTTAATGCAATTAGTTGATTGTTTTGTAGGAAATTTATCTTTTTAGATTTTTCATGATTTCACCATAGTTGTTTACCCTGTCAAACAATGCAGTCACTAAACATACCTACCAAAATGCTAGTAAGTACGTTTAGGGATCATTTCTAAAGAAAAACAACACAGTACGTAGATAACTCAATTATTTTGCATTATCTGTATGCTCTTTACCCTGTAACATTGTGAGTGGTGTTATATTTACAATAATTTAGTAATACCTTCTAAAGTTACATGGCTTCCATTCAAAGATGTTTGCTCATTGCTAGTTAATTAATTACTCACTCATTCATTTGCATTCTGTTTTTCATGTTTAAGAGCACAGTGACATCTAAATGACTAGGGCAGATCAAAGTTTCTGTTCCCCAGCAACACATTTTTAAAAGTGTTCCCAAGAAAGCTAAGGTGCGTTGTCTCTGTAATGTTACACTGACTTGCTCTTTGGTTTCTTTGAATGGACTATACACATTAGAAGACCAGTAGTATTTCTGTGGGGCTTATTCCTAAGAAATGCTCTCTCCTGTATGGTCAATGTCCTTAAACTCATTTAAAAAATTAAATACTATGGCCTAAAGAAAAAACAAATTTCTGTTGTTGTATTCATCATCTTCTCTTTAATATCATTTGCCATACCCTATGCCCATAGATGAAATGGAGATATAGACACACCTGTGAACCAGGAACTTTTCCTAGAAATACTAATCTTACTATAGTTCAGTAGATGCAAAAATCTAGTTGGCTGGGATTGGCTCCAGCAGACCCCCGTGACCCTATTCGGATTCAGCGGGTTAGACAATGGATGGATGGATAGTTTTAACTCTCACCAAGTACCACCTCCTTCACTAAGACTTGCATCGTCCTCATTTTCTTTCCTAAATGACAGTTTTACATAACCAGGTTATATAATGCTTTGCCAGTAAATATACACTTCCCACTTTTCACCAGTGGATCACCAGAAGAGTCTGTGTTGAGCCTAATAACGTTAATCCCCCTGTATAACATATGCTGTTTTTAGCTAGATTAATAAGCAGCCTGACATAAGGCTGCTTTGTTCTGCTGATGGCAGAAATATTTATATCAGAACTACAGTATGTATGCCACACTTCTTTTTCTTTTTTTAATTAAACTGTGGTAGAGGAGATAAAGGTGCTGATAAATCAGACTTTTATAGAACATGTCAGCAATCAAATCAAGTTACATGAGGACCACTTATAAAATGAAGACTTTCACAGTACCTTTAGTAAACCTGATTAGATCATGACTCTCTCTCTCTCTCTAATGTAGCCTGAGCTCTTGATGTGAGATTTACCCTTTCAGTTCAGTGAAATTGTTAAAAGTATTCATAAAAAGTATATTTTCATGTTTTAATAAATTAACATCATTACATTATCCAGATGCACAAAACTTATTTTATAGTTATGCCTCCTTCACAATTACAAATATGTACAATTCTAATGAAAATATTTGCTCACAGGGCCCTTTCCTGTCATCACTAAATTGTTTGTAAACACATTTTTAAAATAATCTTAAGATTTTGCTTCTGGTTTTCTTTTCTGGATTTTAAAAATTTTAATGACACATTCCATAACTACCCTGAAGAACTTGGATAGTGGGTACTTTGCCTTTTTTTTAATTTCGTCTCAATGGAATACTCAACCACATCTCAGATCATAGCTTATTTTTATGGCATGTCTTTTATGTAATATATATATTTTATTGAGGAATTTTTCTCTGTTCATATGTTGTGTTTTCTGAGACAATTTGTCTTTTATTATGGGGTTAGTGGTTTCCTCCCACGGTGCAAATGTATGTTGTTAACTATAAATCATTCCCACTTTTGTGCTCTTATATCATCACTATGACATGGACAACAAGGAGGGTCAATACAGAAAATAAGCGTTTGTTTAACAAACCCTTTTATTTACAATAATTTACTAATCCCAATCTCATAAGCAGGCTGCCTTAATAATTATTGCTTATGTCTAACTAATCCAGTGTGAGGTGTGAGGGTGGCACTAATGAAGAGAAGGAATCACATTGCATGACAGTTGCAGTCAAAATATAGAACCTTTTTATTGAACAAATTTTGCAAATAACTTAAACTATAATTTTGACAGCATATTTTTAACCATCCAAAGAGGCATTTAGACTTAGTAAAATATCCAGATTTGCTTGTCAAAAGTTGTACTGCACCGAACAGGTCTTAGAAAAGGAATAAATAGTAAATATTTTTGTAAACCAACTACACTTTCTGTTAATCTTAACAATCTCTGTCCACTGACACGTTAGCTATATGGATTGTAATGGCATTGGTTATCTCAATCCACCACTTGCTTTTTTTTGTCATATCTAGTACCTCTAGCAAACGCATCTATAAGTGTCCTCTAGGTTTTTTAGTTTTACCTGAGGACGTGGAGGGTGCCAATCTTAGTTCCATACATTCATGGTACTCCAAAGCATGTTTGCGGCTAAGGTGGTGCAGCAAATTGCTCGTGATGCCACCTTCGGTGAAAACTTTGACTCGACAGCATTTGCAGTAAATAGTTGTTTGGTCCACATCCGACCTTTTAAAACCAAAATATCTCCAGACAACAGACACAGCTCCTTTTTTCGGCAAAAGTTCTGTGTCATCATGTTCAGCTTTATCGTCTGCTACAGCTTCAGTTCCGGAATGTCAATTTTCACCGCACAATACGTCTACTAACATATGTACTCTGTTGCATGCGTGTTTAGCGGTGCAGCAGTGAAAAAGGTCCCCCTTTAAACAGTTTCCCGCTGCGCCATGTTTTCTAAACATTGTTTAGGCTATTTAAACCAGTATTGCAGTATAAGAAAAATCCATATCATAACAAAAATAAAAATTGTTTTTCGGTATGAAACGGTATACCTCCCAGCACTAGATCACATTATAAAAAGAGGACATCCAGTTCTTCAGTGAGATTAGATTAGGGGACTTCCATGTAGAGGCAAGAATAAGTTTAGCAGCTACAGTGTCTAGACATAAGAATTTGTGCTTTTGCACTGAAGAGCAAGACCTGAAAGATAAAGTGATAAAGGAATAGAAATTGATAGCATTTAAGAGAGTGAATAAGAAATTAGAGAGCAGAAGGCCAGTGCAGGAGGGTAAAACTAGTACATATGCATGAATGTCCCTGGGGAATCATAGGGGGCGGTAAGTGACAGAGGGGATCTGGGCGAAGATCCATCAAATTCAACTGAAAAGTAGTAAAATATAACCAATGTACACACTTAAATTGAGTAAACTGATGATTGTGGTTTAATGATGAGAATTTGACATTTTTAAAAACTGTATTCCAGCAAATAGGAAAGGATAATGTGAGGTCCTGGGAGCACAGAGAGATGAGGGGTAGAGGTTTATAGGAAGTCTAACATAGCAGGAAGAGTAAAGAACTGAGACGGGTTTTCAGAGAGGAGAAAAGGAACTAGCAAGAGAGAAAAGAGGATGACAGAGTAAAGGAGATGTAAGAGAGACATCATGTGAATAAGAGCTTAAGAAAAGCTGTAGGTAGTAGAAAATGGTAGAAGAATCAATGTTAAAGTGAGACATCAGTATTTTGGTTATTGAATAGATGACTAATGGTTTTTCCAACAAGAGGGATTCATGTTGCCTTCAGCGATCACATTGGATTATATTGTGTACAAAACAGACAGAATTTACTGATTGAAATATGGTGTTTATGTGGCTGTATTATGTTTGTAAGAGTTTAACCTTATGTAGGAATTGGAACAGATACAACTTTATTTTCCCCAGGGAGAAATTGCCTTTTTACAGAAGTTCATTAAATAAGTAAATAAATAAATACACCTACAGTATGGTATGAGCACACACTAGAATAACTAAAATTAAATAAAAGAAAACTTCTGAATGGCGGTTACAGTGAGGAACTATGCAGGCATTTTGCCTTTGGTATAAAGGAGACCCAGGAATGTTTTTTGACATGCTTTGAATGAATAATTATTAGTAGCACTAGTATTGGCATGTCATTATTGTTAATAATGGCACTCAGTTTTGTTCTTCTTCTCTCTTTTGTTATTGTCTACAAAGGGTCCAGAGTGCATCTTATGAGTGTGGTAGCAGTTTTAATTAGCTTGTTTATTCGAAAGATATCGCTACCTACATTAAAGTAATGCAGTCTCCCTAAGAAAATTAAAGTCTACTCTACACTTTCTTCTGTAGTTCCTCTGTGTTACAAGACCAATACAGCCTGTCACCGATGTGGACCCCTAAGTACTAAGTAGCAATGGACCACCTCAACTTAAATGCATAATTATTAAATGCATAAATTAATAGCCTGCTAAAGAGGCCTTTAAACTCCTAAATGTAAAGGCAAGGAGGAATGGATGGACTTGCGAATAGGAGATGCGGTTTTTTGAAGTGTGTTTAATTTGTTTACATTTTTTTATCTGAGGTGGTCAGTTTAGCTATAAGGACACTATAATAATACGTTCTGAACCATGTCTGAAAAGTCATTATAAGGTAAGTTGGAGCTCTGCGCATGACTATAATCTTTACCTTTTAAAGATGGCTGTGGCGCTTCAGCACCCCATGTGATTTTGAATCACGAGTGCGGAAGTGTTATTAGACCTGCGCGTGGATTGTGGGTTGGAAATTTGATTGCGACAGCCAGTTTATTGCCCTTTATAATAGAAAAAGTTTTTGCCAGATGATCGGGCACTGTTTGTTCACTGGGGGCTGTTGTGGCGCGATGAATTATGTTATCACAGCTCCATGGACGAAAAGAGCCTCTTTTGAGCGGTAGTTTCAAACACTCAACACGCTTACCGTACGTTATTGCCTGCCTTTGGCTAACCTGCAGATACATATTCGGAGGCGCAGTTCCCAAGACAAAAGTCACCATGGAGAACGAAAGTCAGGGAAGCATGTAAGCTTTTTTTTAATTTACCATTATAGTCAAATGTATTCGTCAGTTTCACTTATCAGGATTTGGTTTTAGACGGCTCTTGGCAAATGAAAAGAGAATTAACTTTTGCTGTGAGGTTTACCCTGGGATAAAAAGGTGAAACAGTGTTAGGTTTTAGGGGTAATTAAAAGGTGGAAATATTTAAACGTAACGTCGAAAGACCTTTATTGTAAGAATAAAAGGGATAAGAGTTGTAGAAAGTCGGCGCAACAGACTGGGTGCTGCTTAATCAGTTCGTCAAAAACAACTGTGGCGTAAAGTGTTTGAAAGGCAAGCAGTGATGACAGGTAGTGTATTATCGTTGGAAGCTTTGTAAACCTTACCTGGTGAATCAACAATTCGTGTGGAAGACACCATCAGGTATTAGTTTGAGAACAGAAAGACATCATTTCAGTGTCACTGTGTTTGGATTATTTTTGGAACTAGTTGCATGATAAATGATTTCCGGCAAACGGCTGGCTGTTGGTTTTGCATACGCTCACAAACATCCGCTTAATCCAATGTTAGGTCACAGAAGGAGCGAGCCTATTCCGGCAGCGTTTTGGTTTATTATGTTTACTCACTTGTAAATCCGGAGTGCTACACAATAATTCCAAATATAATGTGATCAATGAAATACATCCTGTATACATAATTGTAATGATGCAAGATTAACAAAAAAAATCATGCAGTATATTCAAAGTATACGTATATTCTCGGTGGTTTTAAGATCCCAAAGTAAGCTGCATTCTGAAGAGAATTCATTCCGTTGTCAAGAGAAGACAAATTCAGTCAGATAGAGGACTTCTGAAAACAGAAACATTTTATGTGACAGTTTATCCACTCCAAGCAGACAACAGTTCTACCAAAGAACGTCCATCCATTATTCAACCCGCTATATCCTAACTACAGGGTCACGGGGTCTATAGGAAAGAAATTGAACATAAATTAGTAATGACACATCACAGACAATTGCTACCATTAATCAAAAAGGAATATGAGAATAATATGATTATGACAGCAGGTCTAATATGGTGTGGTAAAATATGTAAGAAGTCTTTGTTCTTGATTTAAATGCTGAGATGATATTTCATTAGTTTTCTGATTGTAGGTAGACATCCATCCATCCATTATCCAACCCGCTATATCCGACCTACAGGGTCACGGGGGTCTGCTGGAGCCAATCCCAGCCAACACAGGGCAGGGCGCCAGCCCACCGCAGGGCACGCGCACACTAGGGAAAATTTAGGATCGCCAGTGCACCTAACCTGCATGTCTTTGGACTGTGGGAGGAAACTCATGCAGACACAGGGAGAACATGCAAACTCCACGCATGGAGGACCCGGGAAGCCAACCCGGGTCTCTTAACTGCGAGGCAGCAGCGCTACCCACTGCGCCACCGTGTGTAGGTACACATTTGTCATGAAATGCTAACTGCACCTTTTCCTGGCTTGCACCTTGCCTTTCACACTCTATTTCCTATTGTCTATACTATTGTTCAATGACATCATCTTTTTTGTTTCATATTAATTTTTCCCTCTAGTCTCCCATCAAGGAGAAGCCTGCCATACCTAAATACATGCCTCAGCCATCTCCTCTACCTTCATTTCAACTGTTCTTATCCATGTGATTCTCTCTCTAATTTCTTCACATCATATGCTTCTTCTAACCTGCCTTCCATTCTTCTCCAAAACCACATCTCACATTGTTACAAAAATTGAATATCTACTTTCCATAGCATCCAAGTATGTGCTTCATAAAACATTACATTTGTGCTATTAATGTTTGCTTTTTCAGTTCTCTTTTCATTCTGCCAGTAATGAGGACTTTTCCTTTGTTGAATGCCTGTTTGTCCATTG
The DNA here is from genome assembly GCF_016835505.1 of Polypterus senegalus. Lineage (NCBI taxonomy): Eukaryota > Metazoa > Chordata > Cladistia > Polypteriformes > Polypteridae > Polypterus > Polypterus senegalus. Next base: position 41,070,673 of record NC_053161.1, read on the forward strand.
TAAATTTTAATGTAACTTCTTTCACACATAACTGTCTTCTGTGATTATGCAGGCCTTCATATGTTTCCATTCTGAAAAAGATGCGGCTTCATTTTGATAAGCGCGTTGTTTGTTCAAGAGTTTTCATTGCCCTATAGTAGTAGGGTGTTATGTGTTGGCTATTATGGATGCAATGAGAAGTGAAAACAACATGACACACTTTTTTTGGCTAACTAAAAAAGAATACAATATGCATGCTTTTGAGGCAGCTCGGGCCCTTACCTGAAGAAGGGGCCTGAGCTGCCTTGAAAGCCATTGTAATCTTTTTAGTTAACCAGTAAAGGGTGTAATTTTGCTTGACTTCTTGTTGCACTATAGTGAAAGGCTATGTTTCCTACACCCTAATTTTATTTATTTTGGGAACATTATGGAGGCTTACATTATGACATTTCAATGTTCACCCTTGAACATAAATACCAATAAGTTCTGAAACACTGTGTACACACAGCAGGTTAAATCAATTTGTTGTTTTTATCCATATGTGACACCTTTAGACCACATTTGAATGTGGTACTAAATTCAATACAGACACTGTGTGCAAATTAAATCTGACCTGTGTTTGAACATTCCCCAGGTAATTTTACTTCAATGTTTATGTAACCTTCATTATAGCTCAGTTAAAAATTGGGATGGATTATGGTACTGATGTGGCATGGTAATGAAAACAAAGCAGGTGTTAGTAAGTACTGTATTTGAGAAAAATGTTGTAGCAAATACAGCCCCAAACGCCCCCAACATTCAGAAAATGGCAAAGCAATGTTTTGCATTAAAATCCTCCACATCTTTTAATTCCATCATAAGAACCTCTGAGCCATCATATCCACAAGTTTCTGCACAAAAATAACAGCAGTGATAATTGTACTTTTTGTTTCTCTTACTTGCCTTAATTAGGCAATGGACCAGTTAATATCTTGAGCCGAAAACCTCTTTAAAAATGTGTAATTTTAACTGTCAAAAGAACAGGTAGGAGAGTAGACCAGTGTATGGTTTACCTCTGTAAAATGAATGCAGTCAACAATTATAGTTTTACCATCATTAATATTAAAATGTTTCATTCTGTTTTTAATGTACCTCTTACAATTACATGAAATCAAAGCAATTCAAGCTAAATAGTTCAGTACTGTAATGTTTAACTTATACCAACAAAACACAGCTTATTTACTTGCATGAGATCAACAACATCACTTAATACCAAAATATAAAAAAAAATCACATTATTTTACTCATTGAATGTGATACAATGTTAGTAAAATGTGATTCATGTTGTCCAATAGAGAAGGAAATGTTGCTTTTCTGGTACAGGTACACCACAGTTTAACAGTTTCACCGCAAAACAGTCAGAACACATTGAAAAATTATTTTGCTATCATTAAATTTTTATTTCTCACAGTGCAAAAATATTGGTGGTTTTAAGGGAAAATTTGCAGCTTTGCTGCTAAGGGGGCGTTCCCTTATGCAAATATATTAACTTTATATAAATTTTAAATTCTGTACCATTGTGAGTTTACAGCAGTGCAATAATTATTTGTAAAATAGTCTTGGACTAACACACTTCTTAAATGTAAATTTTCATGTACAGGGTGGCACAGACAAATTAGAACATTTTGAAAAACCCAATAAAAATAGAAGAAATCCAACAAAAAAAAAAATTATTAACAGCAATTGAACCACTACAACTTGCCTTTTAAGAGACAGTAATCCAAATTATCAATGTCTGAAAATTACGTCCTGTAGATGGTGTCCTCCTGTACGTATGAAATTTTTCCAATCTGCTGTTGAGGTTCCCCATTGATCGCTGCAACATCTCCGCTGGGATACCACAAATTTCATCCTGTCGGTTTCTTTTCTAGAGCAGATCCAGTCTCTTCAGAGTTTTTAATCCAAGTTTTTGTCGCGTGTTTCGAGGGAACCCGACCATGACGCCCTAAGTTGAAAAAACGTTGCGCACCTTCCAAACTATCATTGTTTTTGTAAAACATTTTTATGGTGAAAGCATGATGTTGACCGTTCCACTGATCCATGATTACTAAATGGTGAGATTGTTTACAGCTCAAGGTCCCTGTTCCACAGTGCTACCAAATGTACATGGCTGCCACTATGCGTTTCAAAAGTTCCCATTTTTCTGTGTCACCCTGTATTTATCTGTTTAATATCATTATTTTAACCATTGATTGTATTAGTTTTTTTTTTTTAATTGTGAAAATATGCAGTTAATGTAGTGTATTTTTACTAGATTTGCTTTACAGTGCATTGTTAAGTAGTGCAGCATGCTGGTAGAAAATTTGTTTTCATTAATTTTGCACTTATGCAGCACATTTAGGAAAAATGTACACACTCATATTGGATTTGGACCAATTGCAAAATTATTTTGAACAGTCAAATTGATAAATCAGGTATTAACCAAAAATCAGATTTGAGCCACTCTTAGGTTCAGTGTGAACACTAAATGGGTGTGGGTGCGAGTGTGAGGGGGATAATTATTATATAACTTTATATGTTAGATGGAGAATTTTATAATGTGCTCTAAACTTAATTAGAAGTCAGTGAAAAGTTATTTAAGAGCTGGAGTTATATGACCATACTTCTAAGAAGATCCTTGTTGGTATTTTTGAATTAACTGTAGTGTAGTAAGTGAAAGGTGAAAACCACCTGAGGCCTTAAAGCATTCTAATAGTCCATTTTGCTGGCAGTGTTGCTTTCTGAGATGCTGCCTGCTGCAGCTCTATCTTGTTTATTGACATCTAGTGAGGAAGAAGTAAAGTTCTTGGGTAGCATGCAAGTAAAAAGAATTTAAATCATAGATATATATAAAATACTGTATGCAATTAGCTCCTCCTCGAACCGCCACCTTATCGTGGTGGAGGGGTTTGCGTATCCCAATGATCCTAGGAGCTCTGTTGTCTGGGGCTTTATGCCCCTGGTAGGGTCACCCAAGGCAAACTGGTCCTAGGTTAGGGATGAGACAAAGAGCGGTTCAACCAATCCTCCTATGAAGAACAAAAACCTTGGACGTTTTCCCTCGCCTGGACGCGGGTCACCAGGGACCCCCTCTAGAGCCAGGCCTGGAGTTGGGGCTCGATGGCGAGCGCCTGGTGGCCGGGCCTAAACCCATGGGGCTCGGCCGGGCACAACCCAAAGAGGCAGTGTGGGTCCCCCTTCCCATGGGCTCACCACCTGTAGGAGGGGTCAAGGAGGTCCGGTGCAGTGTGACTTTGGTGGCTCTTGGGACATGGAATGTCAACTATCTGAAGGGAAGGAGCCTGACCTAGTGCGTGAGGTCGAGAGGTTCCGGCTAGATATAGTCGGGCTCACCTCAACGCACAGCTTGGACTCTGGAACCAATCTCCTTGAGAGGGTCTGGACTCTCTACCATTCTGGAGTTGCCCCCGGTGAGAGGCGGCGAGCGGGTGTGGGCATATTTATTGCCCCTCAACTTGTAGCCTGTTCATTGGGGTTTACCCAATGCCATCGGGTGGGGGGGAAGGGTCCTAACTGTTGTTTGTGCATATGCGCCGAACAGCAGTTTAGAGTATCCACCCTTTTTGGAGTCCTTGGAGGGGGTGCTAGAGGGCATACCTTCTGGGGACTCCCTCGTACTGCTGGGAGACTTCAGTGCTCACGTGGGCAATGACAGTGAGGCCTGGAAGGGCGTGATTGGGAGGAATGATCCCAAACCACCCCCCCGCCCCCTGGCCCCGATCTGAATCCTAGCGATGTTTTGTTATTGGACTTCTGTGCCCGTCACGGATTGTCCATAACGAACAACATGTTCCAGCATAGGGGTGTTCATATGTGCACTTGGCACCAGGACACCCTGGGCCTCAGTTCAATGATCGACTTTGTGGCCATGTTGTCGGACTTGCGGCCACGTGTCTTGGACAGTCAGGTTAAGAGAGGGGCAGAGCTGTCAACTGATCACCACCTGGTCGTGAGTAGGCTTTGATGGTGGAGGAGGATGCCGGTCAGGCCTGGTAGGCCCAAACATGTTGTGAGGGCCTGCTGGGAACGTCTGACAGGGTCCCCTATCAGAAGTAGCTTCAACTCACACCTCCGGCAGAATTTCGAGCGCGTCCTGAGGGAGGTGGGGGACATAGAGTCCGAATGGGCCATGTTCCTTGCCTGTATTGTTGAGGCGGCTGACCGGAGCTGTGGCCGTAAGGTGGTCGGTGCTTGTCGTGGCGGCAATCCCGGAACCCGTTGGTGGACGCCGGCAGTGAGGGATGCCGTCAAGCTGAAGGAGGAGTCCTACCGGACCCTTTTGTCCTGTGGAACTCTAGAGGCAGCTAATAGGTACAGGCAGGCTAAGCGGAATGCGGCTTCGGTGGTTGCTGAGGCAAAAACTCGGGCATGGGAGGAGTTTGGGGAGGCCATGGAGAACGACTTTCATACGGCTAGAGGAGATTCTGGTCCACCATCCAGCGTCTCAGGAGGGTGGAACAGTGCAGTGTCAGCACTGTATATGGTGGGGATGGTGCGCTGCTGACCTCAACTCGGGACGTTGTGGGTCGGTTGGGGGAGTGAAGACCTCCACAATCCCACTAACATCCCTTCCAATGAGAAAGCAGAGTCTGGGGGTGGATGAGATACACCTGGAGTTCCTCAAGGCTCTGGATGTTGTAGGACTGTCTTGGTTGACATATCTCTGCAGCATCGCATGGACATTGGGGACAGTGCCTCTGGGTTGGCAGACAGGGGTTGTGGTCTCCCTCTTTAAGAAGGGGGACCAGAGGGTGTGTTCCAACTACAGAGGGATCACACTCCTCAGCCTCCCTGGAAAAGTCTATTCGGGGGTTCTGGAGAGGAGGGTCCATTGGATAGTCGAACCTCGGATTTAGGAGGAACAGTGTGGTTTTTGTCCTGGTCGTGGAACAGTGGACCAGCTCTACACCCTTGACAGGGTCCTGGAGGTTGCATGGGAGTTTGCCCAACCAGTCTACATGTGTTTTGTGGACTTGGAAAAGGTGTTCGACCGTGTCCCTCTGGGAATCCTGTGGGGGGTGCTCCGGGAGTATGGGGTACCGGACCCCCGATAAGGGCTGTTCGGTCCCTGTACAACCGGTGTCAGAGCTTGGTCCGCATTGCCGGCAGTAAGTCGAACACGTTTCCAGTGAGAGTTGGACTCTGCCAGGGCTGACCTTTGTCACCAATTCTGTTCATAACTTTTATGGACAGAATTTCTAGGCGCAGCCAGGGTGTTGAGTGGGTCCAATTTGGTGGACTCAGGATTGGGTCACTGCTTTTTGCAGATGATGTTGTCCTGTTTGCTTCATCAGGCCGTGATCTTCAGCTCTCTCTGAATCAGTTCACAGCTGAGTGTGAAGTGGCAGGAATGGGAATCGGCACCTCCAAATCTGAGACCATGGTCCTCAGCCAGAAAAGGGTGGAGTGCCCTCTTAGGGTTGGGAGCGAGATCCTGCCCCAAGTGGAGGAGTTCAAGTATCTTGGGGTCTTGTTCATGAATGAGGGAAGAATGGAGCGTGAGATTGACAGGGCTCTGCATCGGTCTGTCGTGGTGAAAAAGGAGCTGAGCCGTAAGGCAAAGCTCTCAGTTTATCAGTCGATCTACGTTCCTACTCTCACCTATGGTCATGAGCTATGGGTAGTGACCGAAAGAACGAGATCGCAAATACAAGCGGCTGAAAGAAGTTTCCTCCGGTGTCTGGGCTTTCACCTAATAGATAGGGTGAGAAGCTCAGTCATCCGGGAGGGGCTCAGAGGGAAGAAGTAGTGATCTCACCGGCTCAGCGACAATTCCTTTATTATACTCGCAGGCAAATCCACAACTTCATAGAGACGCTGCCGAAAATGAAAGAATGCAAGAAAGCAAGGTAAAGAAACGGAAAGAATCTCTTATTTATAAACGGTGCAAATATATTCACATGTATTTAACCTATATTACAACTACAGTGATCCCTCGCTATAACGTGCTTCGACTTTCGCGGCTTCACTCCATCGTGGATTTTAAATGTAAGCATATCTAAATATATATCACGGATTTTTTGCTGGTTCGCGGATTTCTGCGGACAATGGGTCTTTTAATTTATGGTATATGCTTCCTCAGTTTGTTTGCCCAGTTGATTTCATACAAGGGACGCTATTGGCGGATGGCTTAGAAGCTACCCAATCAGAGCATGTATTACGTATTAAGCAAAACTCCTCAATGATATACGATATGCTTCCCGCGCGGTGCTTGATTGTTTGCTTTTCTCTGTCTCTCTCACTCTCTCTGACATTCTCTGTGCCTGACGGAGGGGGTGTCAGCAGAGGGGCTTTTTGCACAGAGGCTGTTTGCCTAGAGGATATGGACGCTCCTGTAAAAAATGCCGCTTTATTGCGGTGCTTCGGCATACTTAAAAGCCCAAAAGCACGTATTGATTTTTGATTGTTTGCTTTTCTCTCACTCTCTCTCTCTCTCTCTCTCTCTCTCTGACATTCTCTGCTCCTGACACACATTTCTTTGAAGAGAAGATATGTTTGCATTCTTTTAATTGTGAGAAAGAACTGTCATCTCTGTCTTGTCATGGAGCACAGTTTAAACTTTTGACTAAAGGGTGTTATTTCATATCTAGATGGCTCTAATAATGTTAACAGTGTGGGAGAGTTTATAAGGGCTTAAAATATATAAAAATAACCATACTAACATATGGTTTCTACTTCGCAGATTTTCATCTATCGGGGGGCTTCTGGAACGCAACCCCCGCGATCGAGGAGGGATTACTGTATATCTATACTAATAAAAGGCAAAGCCCTCACTGACTGACTCACTCACTCACTCACTGACTCATCACTAATTCTCCAACTTCCCATGTAGGTAGAAAGCTGAAATTTGGCAGGCTTATTCCTTACAGCTTACTTACAAAAGTTAAGTAGGTTTCATTTCGAAATTCTACGTAGCGGTCATAGCGGTTGACAACGTCAGCCATGTTGAACTTTCTTATTTATGGCCCCATCTTCACGAAATTTGGTAGGCGGCTTCCCTGCTCTAACCGAAACCGATGTACTTATGTCGATGGTATGACGCCACTGTCGGCTGACATATTGAAGTTTCCAACGTCACCAATTTTCCAGCTTCCCGTGTAGGTAAAAGGCTGACCCCATCTTCATGACATTTGGTAGGCGGCTTCCCTGCGCTAACCAAAACCGATGTACGTACTTATTTCGGTGGTATGACGCCACTGTCAGCTGCCATATTGAATTTTCCAAATGTCACTAATTCTCCAACTTCCCGTGTAGGTAAAAGGCTGAAATTTGGCAGGCCCATTCCTTACAGCTTACTTACAAAAGTTAAGCAGGTTTCTTTTCAAAATTCTACGCATAACGGTCAACAACGTCCGCCATATTGAACTTTCTTATTTATGGCCCCATCTTCACGAAATTTGGTAGGCGGCTTCCCTGCATTAACCGAAACCAATGTACGTACTTATTTCGGTGGTATGATGCCACTGTTGGCCGCCATATTGAACTTTTCAACAGTCTTTGTTACTTATGGGCCCATCTTCAAGAAATTTTGTACTCGGGTTCCCAACGCTAACTGAATCCTACTTGCGTACATATATATGTCCATAGCCTGCAGCTCGGCCACCGTGTGAGGTGGCGTTGGGTCCCCCATCCCAACGCCTCCCACGTTGTTGGCTGCTTGCCTATATAAGACCATCCGTCGCTCCGGTCTCTACATTCCCTTCCTTGCTACGCCACGGGATTCACGTCTCCCTACTGATAACTACAGCCTTTCTGTTTAATCCACGGCTTCTCCGGTGTTTTATGGTTTGCTTATTACAATTATAGTTATTGTATAGGTATTTTAGACTTACTTTACATTTCTCAGGTACCCATTTCCTTTATCTTTCCAACCCCCATTACCATGTCTATCGAGGTGGTCACTATCGATCAAAGAACTGTCACTTACTGAGTGGTTTCCATGCCCGGAGATGGCACCTACCTTTTCCATTCTCTTTGTTACATATTGCACGGCCATATCAGGCTCACTCTTGATATCCGGAGGAACATTGTGTCTTATGTATTGAATGACTGGGACAGGTTCAAGGTGTGGACTGATGACGGTACAGGAGATTATACTACACAGGAGCACTAGAAGAGTGAAATGCTTAAGCCCTTCACCTATGGTTCTGCATGTGCGTTGCTTACAACGCTTGAAAGATGCCGAATGTCACTTCAACACAACAAATCCTGCAAATACTGTCGTAATTGAAACAAACCATAACACTGAAACCGATTCAAGAGTAAGTTCAGCGCTCAGCTTGGTCATGTTACAACCGGAGGGCCGAACTGACAACATGGTATACAAAGAGATCCTTAACAAATAATTATTGACATATTTTCCCTCAGTTTAAAAAGGTTTAAGTTTCTTCTTAATAAAAATTTTAATGCCACTGCGAAGCACGGGTATTTTGCTAGTACACATACAAATTAGACACCCAGACACACACAATCCCCACACTTTCCCCAGTCCTTTATCTGAACTTTCTTTTAAAAGTTTATAATCACACAGCCTTTGAAGTCTGCAGTGAATCCAGCGACCAATCCTGACGTGCGCCGCGGACACGTTTACTTAATTTACATGTAAAGAAGCGGTCTCACTGGCTCGGCGACAGTTCCTTTATTGAAGAATGAAGTCCGTCTCACCCAGGTGACTCGGCATTAGCGTCCATCCATGGCCGACTCCTGCTCCACAACAGACAAGTAAAGCCGTCATCTCTGAATATCCCTTTTAGGTTAGCTGGCACCCCTTATACGTGCACCCAACCGTCCTTATTACGGAGTCTTCCTTGCTTGCCTGGTTATGTTATTTTTAAAATGTTTCCTTTCTCTTTTTCATAACTTCTTTAACACACTACTTCTCCGCTGCGAAGCTCGGGTATTTTGCTATCTACACATATAAAAGGCAAAGCCCTCACTGACTCATCACTAATTCTCCCACTTTCCATATATGTGGGAAGCTGACATTTTGCGTGCTCATTCATTGCATAGATAGGGGAAACCCCTCCTTACTATTTCTGCTACTTCCAATTTTCCCATATATATATATATATATATATACACATACACACACACACACACACTGTATAGCACTTTGGTCAACATTTGTTGTGTTTACATGCGCTTTATAAATAAACAATATTGACTGATTGATCTTTTTACAGCATGAGTTAAACAGCTTTTGTGATGTGATGGTGGTGAAAGGTTGGCTGAAATGTCTCATAAAGATTGTAGATTTTAAGATAGGATTTAAATTTTATAGTTGGAACTTTCTCAAAAAACTTAGAAGCAGATTCAAAAATGAAATACTTGGTTGTCATTTTAAATGCTTGGCTGTGAATCTGGTTTCTTTATTAGAAGTCTAACAGTGGCTACGTTTAAGAACTGCTGCACAATTTGATTATTTTTTTAATTGTGTATACTGTTGGTTGTACAATTAGAGCAAATGAGCTTTTAAAAGAAATAGTTGAAATTGGGTATAAGAGAGGCTTCGTACTTCAAATTGGTTGTTCTTCCTGATGTCTTAAACTGTAATCTTGTTATTTAGGTTATTATCAAACACATGTATAGTCAAGTCAAGTTGGGGAGCATGCACTGGTACAGTGCGTTGCCGCACCCACTATACAATGAAACAACTCAGGATCCCGGTCGGCAACCCCCCAGGCAGACACGCGGTCCAGTCCCACTCTCCGGAAATGAACCTCAATCTGCCGCAACCAGGTGTTACGTGGGCGACCCCTTGGTCTGGTCCAGCCACTCGGGTCCCCAGCAATGAGTATCTTACGAGCCAGATCACTCTCTGGGAAATGTGCCGTAATGCCGTAACTGATGCTCCCTCACAATGCAGGTAATGTGCCTCATTCGGGACTCCATGAGCAACCACTCATTTGACGCAAACTCAAACCAACGGTACCCAAGGATTTTCCAGGGAGACACAGCACCAAAGGAGTCCAGTCTTCGTCTCAGGTCACTGGATACTGTCCCTGTCTCGCAAACATATAGCAAGACAGGAAGCAACAGGACTCTAAAGACTTGGACCTTCGTCTTTTTGCATAGATATTGGGAGTGCCACACACCCCTTTCCAGTGACCTCATGTAACCCCCCCCCCCCCCTGCTTTTCCAGTTCTTCTACTGACTTCATAGGAAGAGTCACCAGAGACATGAATGTCACTGCCAAGGTAAGTAAACCTCTCAACAAGGTCAACACTCTCTCCGCAAACAGACACACTGCTGATGGCTGTGCCCAAGAGGTCATTAAAGGCCTAGATCTTGGTTTTTATCCAGGACACTCGCAAGCCCAGGCACTCAGACTCCTCATTCTCTCTCTCTATGTATAGTCACTGCTATTAATATTTCTTATTTGTCAAGTTACCTATTGGTCTGAGTAAAACTCAAGGATTATTGAAATTTTTATCAATTATTTTGGAAAAGGGAGTAGGACATGCCTTTTAGAGTGCTTTCTGATCAACCTTAATACTATTAATTTTTGCAGGCTGATATACTGTACTTCTAATTTTGCTGGTCTCTACTTGCACTCAAATTACTTGTGAATTCTGCGTTCCCTTTTAACATCCGTTTTTTAATATATCAAATGGGGGAATTCCTAAAGTTAACTGGTGGTTAACTAAGTTGTTTCATTTTTCTATTTAATTCCAGAAATATCAGTGTACCTTTTAATAAATGTAAGAAAATGTGTGTGTGTGTGTGTTTGTGTGTAGTGCTTCACCCTCGGACTTTCAGCTGGATTAAGTGGGTTCAAAAATGGATAAATGGGTTTCTTTATTATACATAGAAATAGTTTCAGCCTTGCTCAAATGTTTTTGTTTTACATTTTAATACAATGCATTCACAGTAAGACTAGAGGGTAGTCATTTGCATCCAATTACTAGTGTATCACCTGTTTGATACACGTGTAGTTTACCGATTTCATCTCTCTCTCACTGCCCTCTTATTCATTCATTTCCATTAATTGACGTAATTTGATTTTTGTCTTGGTAGCAGTGCTTTCAAAACAGGAACCAATCCTATAGAGAATGTCAGTACATCATCAGAAATAAAATAGCATACCTACACTTTAAAGATAAAAAAATCACAGTCATTTGCTTTTGAAACAAGACTGACAGCCCTTAAAGTATAAGTTTGGTATTTTTCAAGTTAGTTATTTATTTGGAATCGTGGTATATGTTAATTTGACATATTGCTGATATTGCGTGGTATTGCATACTAAAGTGAAGCATATTTTATAAACATAGGCAGAAGTATAAAGCACTGTTTTGTATTTAAAAAGGTGCATTTGTTTGTTTCTTTTTAACAAGCACTACAGTGCCAATTATAGCCGATATATAACAAAAGACTACAAGTTGTAACAGCTTATAAAAGGTAATCATAACAAAAGAACAGTAAGACATTTTTTTTAACACTTAAGGTGAGTGGATGTGGATGGTGAGACAGACAGTGAAGAGGTAAAAGGCATCAACTGAGCAAAACATGAGAGCTGTTTAAGTATTTTTAAGTGTGTCCTCAAATTGCTCCCATTTGCCAGTTTAAAATCTGCCACTTCAAGGAATTCTCACCAAATAGCCTCTTTTAATTTCTCTGGCTGTCCTTTATCATTTGCTTTGAAAATGAACAACAGAGTCCAAAAGTTTTTTATGACTTCTAAATAAATATCCATCTACCTTTCCACAAGGCACATTAACTGTTGCTAAAGTTAGATACTGTCCAGTCATTTCTCAGAACAATGTAATCAAATGAAAACGATTTTTGGAGATTTGGTCTGTCCAGGTAACATTGTTAATACCTGTGGGTTGTTTAGTGTTGTGATGTTTGTTACTCATTTCTGACTATGTTTGCAAATTTACTAGTGCAGGGTGTTCTTATTCATTTTTTAAATTTGATTGTAATCCCACAAAAAAGCAGAAGCAGGTGACAGGATATATGAATAAGTCTGCTGGGCAGAGGTCTACCTATCCTATTGATCTACCCATCTAAGCAGAATTTTATGAAGTGTTTATTCTGATAATAGCATTAGGGCTTTTACAAAACTTTCTTCAGAGTCATTATTATGAAAAACTGTATTAGCCCATTTGACTGATGCTGGAATTACTAGTCTGACAGGAAATCAAAGATTACCAGCCATGCTGAGTTTGTGTCTGTCTTAAAACAAATATGTTTGACAATAATCTACTGTTTGGACCTTGTAAAGAATTGGTGCAGGCGATTCATTCATTTTCTCAATCTGATAATTCCAAAAGAAAGTCACAGAAGGATGAAGGTCACATACACTGGTAACAAAGGGAAATTGCAAAATTATGTACTCATCAGCTGAATTCTACCAAATTAGGCACAGATGTTTAAACTTGTATACAGAATATAAAGAAAAGCTTTTTGCAACTGTTTTTCTGATTTTTTTTTTTTAGCCATTTTTTAGTTGTTTGTCCAGCTTTTTTAAAGATGCATTTTGCAAGGAAAACATGATTGACATCATTTCCATTTTGTAGGTTGTAAGGTGTTGTGTTGTGGGGTGATTGTTTTTGTTTCAAGAATGTCTTCTATGACATTATTTCTTTTATTCCTGGCCATCGCAGTAATGAAGAGCATAGCTGTTTTTGGGACTCTCTCACACAGCCAAGCAGAAAAGTGTGGGCTATGTGCAATTCAGTAACAGAAACATTTTGATGAAGCATCTGTTTAGCTTTTTGCTATTAGGTGTTTTGAAACGGTATGATCTGGTCACTGGGAGCATATTGGCTAGTGTTCACCAGGAGGCTTGGATTGGGGATGGAAAAAGGGAATGGATATTATTTACTTTAGGAGGGAGTAAATGTAATTTCTTGTTTCAGAAGCATCACTGACACATTTTAAGTATTCAATGTTAAAACAGGTAATAATACTCTGTTCAACCTGCTCAGTAGTACTGATCAATCTAGAAATGTACATGCATATGCAAATAACACATAGCACTGTAAGGAAGAGTGTTACCACTCTGCATATTTGTTAACACATCTGTACTAAACTTTAACCTGATTAAAACTAAATGAATACTTACAACTTTTGCTGAATGTTTGGCATTTGATTGCAAGCGTGTGTCCCTTAATCTGTCTCTCAATAGTTGTCACTAGAAGACCGATGCATGTGCATGGACAAAGACACTGGCATTGTTTTCTTTCCTTTCCAGTTTCAAAGAGTTGCTTCATCCAGTCCAGGAAGAGGCATTGACATTCTGTAAAAAAACTTCCAAAAACGCTGTTTTGTTTGCTCAGCTTTTTTTGGGGTTACCATTGATTTCAGTGGAACAAATGTTTGGCTGAAAATGCCCTAAAACTGCTGCATGCAGTGTTTTTTTTAAACCACTCACTGCTCAAATGTATGAACGTGTCATTGAAAATAATGGCAAGTAACTTTTCAAGCAGTTTAGAAATGTTCTAGTCTAGCACTACAACACTAGGAAAGTGCTTAAGTGTGAATGAGTCTTAAATGGTTATATAGATAGAGGTAACTAAAAATTGATATGAGTTTGCTGGTAATGTATGATTAACTGACTGGCATATAAGTGGCAGATCATTATAAATTTAAGAAGGTAAGAAATGTGGGCCAAGTTAATTCTTGGCTGTCACTGTTGGGATTTTGTGATCCCGGGCTGGGGGTGAACAGGAGCAGGGCTACTTCACAGTCCAGTACTGAATGAAAGTTGGTAAACATCAATGAAATAAAGAATACTTATATTTAACGTTTAATTCATTGTAAAACAATTTCAACTAGAAGAGACTAATTGGAGATTCTGTCTTGTATGTCTGTTATCATCCACTTGAAGCTCAGAACGTTTGGACAATAATTGAAAATTGCTGGAATCAATTTGGACACTGCCTTTTTCTCACATGTGGCATGTTCAAGGGTATGAAGTCCTAAGATCTTTTATATATTGGTTAAAAATGGAAAATCTAAAAACCATATGTTTTAAATATGTTTAAAAATCAAAATAATCCTTGGATGTACAGTGTGTGTGTGTGTGTGTATATGTATGTATGTATGTATGTGTGTATATGTATGTATGTATATATATATGTGTATATATATATATATATGTGTATATATATATGTGTGTATATATATATATGTGTGTATATATATATATATATGTGTATATATATATATATGTGTATATATGTGTATATATGTGTATATATGTGTATATATATTATATATATGTGTATATGTATGTATATGTATATATATGTATATATATATATATATATATATATATATATATATATATACATATATATATATATATATATATATATATATATATATATATATATATATATATATATATATATGTATATATATGTATATATATATAAAATAGAGAGAGAGATATATATATATATATATATATATATATATATATATATATATATATATATATATATATATAGATATATATAGATAGATATATATTGTCAGAGGTGGCTGGGGTGGCGACCCGGCCGGGACGCCCAGGAGGACGGGAGGAAGGCTTACGCCTTCCCCAGACCATGTGGGGGCGACTGCCCTGGTTCCTTTGGGGGCCACGGGTACAGAGCTTTGAAGCTCTACCCTGTAGGGGCCCATGGTCACCGCCAGGGGGCACCCCTGTGCCTTTGGAGCTCTGGAGAACTTCCGGGTACAGAGCCGGTGCTTCCGCCACACAGGGGCGTGTCGGCGGAAGGTCACTGGAGGACACGTGGACAACATCTGGGTGCGTATATAAAGGGGCCGCCTCCCTTCATATGATGGCTGGAGTTGGGAGGAGAAGACAAGGTCTTGGAGGAGAGGCAAGGAGGCGGCCTGAAGAAAGAGAAGGCACTGTGTCATGGCCAGGACTTTTGGGGACTTTAGGGTTGTGTGAGCACTCGTGTAAATATGGACTGTGTCAATAAACGGGTGTTGGGTGACATATGTGTATATATATGAATATATATATATGTATATGTATATATATATGTATATGTATATGTATGTATATATATGTGTATATATATGTGTATATGTATATATCTATATATATATATATCTATATATAGATATATATCTATATAGACATATATATCATTTTTTTTTTCCCCACTTAGGGTTGTACTCACTTTTGTTGCCAGCGGTTTAGACATTAATGGCTGTGTGAGTTATTTTGAGGGGACAGGAAATTTACACTGTTATACAAACTGTACACTGACTACATTGTATCAAAGTGTCATATCTTCAGTGTTGTCCCATTAAAATATTTACAAACATGTGAGGGGTGTACTCACTTTTGTGAGATACTGTATTTCTATATCTATATATGAGCCGTCAGTTTTCTGGTGACATATTCCACCAGCTTTAGGTTTTTCTCTATTGCTTGGTTGTCATTGTGATGTCCAAACCCAATAATGGAAGAGCCAAGCAACAATACTGCATGTGGAACCTTAAGGCCAAAAAGCACTATATAACCGTTATATACTGCAGAAACAATTTCCAACCAGAGGTGGTAGTTTCTGAATACATGTAATCATAATAAATTACTAAGCCATAAATCTGCAACAGAGCACCTACATGTGGTATGGCCTTATTGTAGCTGTCACTGATTCTGCAAGGAATGTAGGGATTTGGGTCCAGTGATTAAAAGATGAAAAAAGTAGACACACTTTAAAAATGTGAAACTGTCTACTATATAGCAAGTTACTAAAATAATGTCTATGAACTACACTTCACTGTCTGCCCAGAGCAGTTATTAAGAATACAAACTTTTTGTCTTCATTTCAGCCACAGACAAGAGACTTGTCCATGTCTTCAGTGTACTAAATCAGCAGTACAAGTCAAGCTAAATCATGTTTTATTTATTTTAGTTTGTTAGGAGAAAGAAATATTGTATTATTGTGTCCCTACATTTACTGCAGTATGGGAGATGCACAGTAGTATTTTTAGAGCTCTGGTAGTCTCTGCCAATGTCTATTATTATCTATGCCACCTGGAACATTTTTAATGCAAAGGGATTTGGGGACCCCCATATACAGGCATGGAATAGATTAGATTTGAAACCAAGACCTTAGAAGCCTTCAGATCTCAATTTTATGTTAATTTGGGCACTATAACTGAATAGGACTTGCAGATCTAGATTAGACCGAGTTAACTATTTTCATCACTGCCCCTTTCACTGATAATTGGATGCCTTTACACATTACAAATCTTGGGAACATTTCCAAAAGCAGCACTTTTAAAATGTATCTGTGTATATGTTATGCCTTTAAGTTTAAAGTGAGTAATTTTGTCTGTTTTGGCTTTGCCATGTTGAAACATTTAACAAACATAATAGTTCTGCTTTGCGTCCGTCCATCCGTTTTCAAATGGGTGCCTGACACACACAGCCTTAAATTAACTTATTATTATGTGTCAGACATTTCACAACTGTGTGATAAAAAAACAAAATGCTTCTGCTGCCAAGATGGCTTGTCTTTCTGGTATCCACTACTGTTTGTTATGGCTATTCTTCTTCTTCTTATTCATTTATTTAACAGACGCCTTTATCTAAGGTGACTTACAAAGCAAGTTATAATATATACAAGAATGATTAGGAAGTGCAAGAATTAAGATAAAAAAAACGATCAATAGGAAGTAGTAGTAGCACTGATACTATATAATTATACTGTACCTGCAACTAGACTAAGATAAAAATCGGTATGCTGAACACTTCGTCAGTACAACAGTAGCTAACCTGACGAAGAGAAACTAAGCATATTCAAAATATTTAACTACAAAGTGCGTTATTGTCTGAATTGAGTTCTTTAAAAATGATCGGTTATTTGTTGATTATTCTGTAAGTAGGGCTACTAGGTGGTTATGTAAGTGTAAATGTTTTGATCAAGGTACTGGTTTATTGGTTCAAATTGGCGTATTATAATTGGGTGTGTCCAGCGATGAACAGCGTCCATGGACTGGTTCCTGTAAGAAGCTTTCTGAATGGTTTCCAATCCAAGAAATTAAACGACTCTGATGATAGGTATTGTTATGATGTGGATATTGGATGTAGTTAAATTGTGCACAACGTTTAATTTGCTCGATGGACAGGAAAACTATACAGAAATCTCGAATTTCAACTGTTTGATCTAATTAGGTTTAATGGTGCCTAAAGCATAAATCGGGAAGTTTCCCTCGTTTTTATCCAAAAATTACGTAGGTAATTACGCATCTCCTGAAACGGATTCTGATGCAGTTGTTATTTAGCACTGCAGGAATCTATCCATCCGTTCATTTTCTAAACCCGCATAATCCTGTCATATCAAATCTGCTCAGATTGCAAATCTTAGCGGGCAAACGAAACGCGAACATTCTTGCTGAATCTTGTTCGAAATTGCTCGGCCTTGCAGTAGGTGTTCCCAGATTGAATGAAATAGGGTGTAGACATGGGCCGTGCACAACACACCTCACGTGGGCAATGACGTCAAAGACACTGGTGGGCTACTTTTTTGTACAGCTAGAGACACTCGATTCTGATCGCTTCGCTTGGGTTTCTTGGTAGATGCGCGCTCACTGTGTTTTCAGTTTATTTCACATTAAAACCTTTCCAGGCAGATCACAGGTATTGTGAATATTTATTTCCCCGATTTCACTTGCATATGGCGTAGTAGCTTGCTCTGTTCCTGATATCGAACTGCCGTCTGCTTATAAAAACGCCCCCTTAGATACAAAGTTCTTATGGTTTTGTTTTATGTGCGCAGTGCCTAGAGACGGAAAGGCGCTATATTGGTACTTTGCATTTTCTGCAGTTTTGTCTTGAATGAATCCCTGTAGTTCATACGGTTACATCACCCGAACAAGCTTGTCAAGTTGGTTTTAAACGATTGTCGTGTTTATTTTTTAGAGAGTAGATTGTAGCAAGTTAAGTTTTTATTTATTAGTTGAGAAACTCTTAACTAGCCTGCTATTGTAACTCGAGGGAAGTGTGAGCTGTTCCAGTAATACTGTTTTTGGTTGTTGTTTAGATGTTGCACAGGCAAGCCCCATCGACATCACCAGTGACCTTGTTTTTGTTAAAGACTGAGTCTCAATACGTGTACCGGGCAGGTAGATAATCGGCAAGCGAAAATAATGTGTTTGTCGTAGAGATGCGCTAGAATATCTTTTCCATTTATATGTGTTAATGCCTTATCCATTTTAAAATATAGCAATATTGGCCAAATATGTTAAATACTGTGTAGCAAAACTAGCCGAGTAAATATAATTTTACATACATTTCAAAACACCTGTACTACCAAATGTTTGAGCTCTTGAAAGTTTTGTAATATTTTACAATTTACGCAATTTACTCCAGTTTAGATTGATCGAGTGGCAGGTGCATGCGAACTATAAAAACGACCACTGTGTGGTTCCGGTGCACCTTCTGTTTCAATGAGTGACGCGATTAACTTATCGACATAGATGCGATAAAAAGCCCTAAAGGCGATACTTCCTGGTTTAGATTGGGTCAGTAGTGAGAATGACATTTGAAAATGTATGAATTCAGTAATTGGGAGGTGCCTATTCATAAAAGTGCAGTTCTGCAACCATCTCATTAAATTATTGGCTTGATCAACTGTACTTTCTTTGTCAATCTCTAAAGTGCAAATTAGTAGTAAGGCATTTTAGTGTGTAAAAACTGTAGTTCATCTGTAATATATAATAGTTATTTTCGGAGTTTGTAAGTAGCAGTGATAGTAGTTTAAACAGTAAGTTGCAACTCCATGCAATCAGTGAGGCATCCACTGCATGAAATTTAGTTTTATTTCATCTTCCTTTTAAAAGTGGACAATTTCTGTGGTCTCTATATAGATCTGATAGCTTATTTTTTCTGTACATAATCAGTCAGCTATATTCTCCTGTTTATTCACAGGTGTGTATATAGCACAGTTACTAAATACTAAATGCCTTTTTCTAAAGAGTATTTAGTATTACTCTGTCATGCATCACGTAGACAGGGTAGTGAATTAAATCACCTTTCATTATTATTGTTAATGAGAGAATTGTAGCCTTTGGTAGGTCATTTTAGAGTATTGCCTGTGATTTTCTGTTTCTTATTAGACTTGATAGTTTATGCCTTTGAAAATGCACCAGTACAATTTCTTTTTAGGTACTTTTCACAACATGCATATTTACATATAAAACATTTCTCTGTAAAAGTGTGTCTTGTGTTTAAGGTTGTGTTTTCTTGACTGTTATAAGGATTGAGGTGGCTGAAATTGATCTTTCTCTTTGCTTTAGAATTGTAGCAGTGGTGTTCACCATGCTTCTGTTTTATAAATGTTATATCTTAATGTACCAGAATTTGTTGAAGGCTAAAATAACTTAATGCCAATATGTATAATGCACTCATATTTTAAGTCCATTTATTACATCTCCTTCTTCTTTTATAGGGTTAGAAAGCCCAAGAGCTAATATCAGTAACAACAGGTGGTAGAAAAGACTCTAAGCTTAGTTGCACATCTTGTGTCACGGTACAGCCCAATACGAATAGGCAGTTTTGCCAACCATCGCAACAAAACTCAGTCAGTAGAGAAAGTTTACTATATTTTCAATAGTGGTTAACATGAGCTATCCAAATTTTTAAAATGTTAAACCTTGCACTTATCTACTTGGTATTGTGTTTGTGTGTGTGTTTCTTTATATAAACATTTCTGGACAAATCAACTTGTGATCATTAGTAGCTTGTGTTTTTTTTTTCTCTTTTTCTTTCTCCTCCTCTAAAATATATGTGGCAGAATTGATTGCTAAATACTACCACTGTTTTATTGGATGTTTTAGCATTGGAATGTGTGTCTGGTTCTATGACCAGTGTAATGCTGTACAGTGAAGTGCAGCTGCTAACATTTGTCAAAGGAAGCCGTCATCACCACCTAGACTTGTCTCATTTGTATCTTTATGAAACAACTGTTTAAAATACACACATTTACCCTCAGCTACCATTTTCATGTTTCATTGTTTTAGTGAAATGAGATAATTGTGATACAAAGAAGAAATAGCATGTTTAGAATATCTGTATATTACTGTGAAATATGGCCAAGAATAATCATAAATAGATGTTGCAGAATTAAAATGTATCTACTGATATAATTACATTTCTAAGTATACTTTTTCATAATGAGATGCATTGCCTAGTGTTGCTACTCCAAAACTCCAGGCAGCTGGGTTTGAATACTGACTTTATCACTGCCTATGAGTAGTTTACATGTTCACCTTGACTGCTCTGTGCCATTTTGGTACTCTTATATCCCAAAGATGTGCATACTAAGCCAAATTGTAACTTTGTACTGTCCTGGTGTAAGTTAGTGGTGTTTGTGTTAGAGTAAATCGTGCACTGGACTGCTTCCCTATCCAGTGTTGGTTCCTATTTTGTACCTGACATTCTAAGAATGTACAGTAGACCCCTGGGAAGTCACGGTTCAGAGTTTGCGGCCTCAGTTATTTGCAGATTTTTCCTTAGAACCTAACTAATAATTGTTAGTGGAAACCACAAGTATCCTCTGCAGTTTTTGTGACTTTTTTCGTGGCAATACTGTACTGTAGAGAGAACAGGAAGCCGCTGTAGAGAAAGCCACAACTTGGGATGGTGAAAGTAGCCAATAGAATTTTAAACTGCAATTCCCAGCAGTCCCTGCAGTGGCTCTGATTGGTCTTATGCTGAGGGTGCTGGGGCTGTTGAGGTCAAAGGATGTCAGTGCAGCTTATAAAAAGGGGGCTGGTGACCAAAAGCAAAAAAAAAAAAAAAGTTTTTGTAATTTGTGTTTCAAGTTCCTGTCAGTCTGACTTCTGTTGGGTTACCTGTACTTATTCATTTTGTCCTGGATCATGTTGTGTGTCTGGATTGTCTGCCGTCTGCCTGTGTACATGAGAACTATTAAGTAGATTCATGGCCATCCTGCAAAGAAAGGAGCGCTTCTGAACCCATCCACCTGTCTTCACCATTTCAGGAAATACCGGTAGGACTATCTGCACATTCCCATTCAACGTGCGGATCTCTGAACTATCTATTTTCTTCATTACATTTTATCCGTTGTCGTTTTTCATGAACTTTTTCATGATTTACTGTGTGTGTTTTGTTTGTGCTTTGTTGTTTTTAATATGTAATCGCTGTAGTGTTGTTATTGTTGTTTTCTTATTTCATTTGTTTTCATTACATTCTTTATTTGCTGTTTGATTACCGGTTTGCTTTGTTTTTGTCTCTGTGAGTGCGCGGGTTGGGTCAAGGCCGGGTGCGTCCCTGGAATCTCCATCATAAAAATAAATAAATCACCATCTTCTCGATTGTCGCTTCTTGTACAACGCTACGGTTACTTAAAAGCCTGAACAATGCCTGTCCTTTTTGGCTGATTGCTTTGTTTCTCTTTCCTCCCCCAGACATTCTTTGCTCCTCTTGGGGGTTGTGCTCCCCTATGTTTGTCTGTTTTTTAATCGATAATTAACTGCATACTGAGCTTCTTTTACTTCTGTAAGAGACATTTGTTTGAAATGTTTGAATAAAGTTCCTGTCTCTACAATCTCCTGTGTTTCTGTGCAATTCTGTGACCCAAGCGTTGCACTTTGTGCATATTGTTCCAGTAGTTTTAAAAATAGTTTTTACAGTTCATTAGCAGTGTGTAAAGTGATTAGTGTTGCAGTAATTGTGATGCTCTTTGCATGAAAAAAAGTGTTCCATTAAAATTTCACTTTTTCTTTGTTAATTGTGACTTAAAGTGCAGCAAAAAAGTATTTGCCGTCCAGGAATGCATTAACTCCAAGTATGTGGCAGTTTAAGTGTTAAAGCCCCAAGACGCCGCTGAAACAAGCTGCACCATCTAAGGCTTCTGGCAATGAAAACACGCTTGCATGAATTACAGTACATATAGCAATAACATCAGTATTTTACATTGTAGCACTGCGGGAGACATAGCATTACAGTATACAGGTTTACCTTTACATTCTTTATTTTTAGGTAATGTATTAAGCTGAGTTAGAAATTTTAATTGTTTTAGGGGGGCATATTTAGGATTTAAACTATGAAAATAGGCATATTTTTTTTTTAACCATATCCAAAATTTGCGTTTTTTCACAATTCGTAGGTGCTCTAGGAACATAACCCCCGCGAATTTTGGGGGTGTACTGTAATATGGCCCCTTGTGACACACAATTGGGTTAGGTGTATGCAAAATGGAAAGATTTTTGTTTATAGTTTAACTTGATAGTGGTCAAATACTATTGATATCCAAAAAGATTTTTATTATAGGATAAGCTTATGAAAGTGCACTATTTTTTAATCTAAATTCCTTATTTCTCATTTTACTTTAATCATAAAAATTTCTGTTTTAAACTTACACAAACAATAATGAAAGAATAGTAGTATTTTTACATAATTCATTAATCTGAATTGCCTCAATCGTTTTATTTTTAATTGTGCGACACTTTCATGTTGCAGAAGGTGAAAGGTGTTTTGAAGAATTTATTAATTTGGATTTATGAGCATTGATCTATACAATACAAATCTACAATAACACGATTTGTTAATATAAGTAAGAGTCTAAAGCCTATTCTAGTAGCATCAAGCAAAGGCAGAAACAAGCCCTTTGCAGTTTTTCATAGGACTGACTCACAGATATGCCCTTGCATACATTTTGCCAGTTTAGGATAAGTCTATCTTATATAATATACGCTGATGTGGCTGTCTGTTTGTCTGTCCAGGATTTTAAATCACCTGTAGCTCACAAACCGTTTGGCCAATTGACCTGAAATTTGGTACACACATATTATGTGACATCTACTATCCGCATTCGGGGTGATGATTGACCTCCAACGTTATTCCTCTTTTTATTTTAGTTTATTGTAGAATCAACTCTCGGCAGTGGAAAATTTAAGAAAACAAACTTAGTAATTGCAACATAAACACTGACTTAATCAGTTGTAATAGAAGAGAAGAGAAGAAGCGGGGTGCTAGAGTGGAGAAAAGAGGAGCTGTTCAGGAAGCAGCAAGTGCATCAACCTCTGAGCAAACAAATGCTAAATGTACAGAGAAAGAGTATGAATGCTCAAATAAAGTGTATTCACTGCACGTTATCGTGCAGTACGCGGTTACTGGTACTAGAGAGTATGAAAACTAGGAATGCTGAAGTCAAGTGTGTGCGCCATGACTGGTTACCCTATAATGTTTGAGGAAAATTGTTATGCCTGGAGGAAACCCCGAAAACAGAGTATGGAAACTTCTCATAGATGGTAACATAGCATGGGGTTCGAGTCAAGGATCCTGAAGCCATAAGACATCATTAGGTAGTAACAGCTATACCATCATGTTACTTGAATACCTAACAGTCTAGTTTCATTAAGTAGCAGCACTAACTACTGTTATATTTTGCAATTCAAATATAAATAGGGTAGTTTTGACTTTTTGTTCAATGATATTTTGATGTAATTTCCATTTGAACATTTTTCCTCTGAAAAGGCTCACATTTACCATTTTGACAGTTAATGAATATTAGCTAACTTTGTACCATCTAGGTTGGGCTAAGAGTACTTTTTTGTGAACTACAGTGAATAAGAAATTTTGCAAATATATTGATCTTCACAATTTTGTACTATTATTGAATGAAACAAAATATGTTGTAGATAGTGTTTTGTTTTTTTTTTAATAAAAATACCTTTCATTACACATTGGAGGATCTATTTTTGATAGTTTTGTCAATTCTTAATGAAAGATATGTTCAGAAAACTGAAGTGACATTAGCATGAATGTTGGTTTAGTTTGACATTGGATTCATAACAGAACAGTGAAATGCCTACTCGGTGAAAATAAATAAAAATAATAATCTATAACATTAAACATATGCATAATCACAGTAAAATAGTCATCACTACATTTTTGAGTTAATAGGTGTTTTTTTTAATCAGGATGGAAACATCAGTTTTTAATTTAAAGGTGCTTTTTTGCTAATGCTTTGTTAGAGGGGGAAGAGACACTGCCTGTTGTACAATTAGACCAAGTTATGTTGTTCTTGATGAGAATGCCCAAAAAACTCAAAACGCATTTCCTTACACAGCACCTTTTACGGTTTTATGGTATGAGCAGCCCGCTTCTTGCTTCTTGAATACTGCAGTTGATGGACGACATGCAAGAAGAGCAAATCTGAAAACGCCAGCACCATTCTTGAGCATAACCACCAATGGTACTTTTTTGTTTAGCATACTTATTAAATGAATTACTCCCATATTGCAATTTAAATACCTTACAGACAGTCAGTATCCCATATAGACAGAGGATCACGTGCTGAAGAAACTGTGGGAGGACCTCTGATACTTGTAAAGTTGTAGGAACTCTTAAGACATCATAAGACAGCAAAAATCTTAAATATTCCTTGCAACACAGACAAGACAACAAAGACATCAAATACAGTATGTATAATACCAACAGGGTCTGTTGGCTTAGATAACAGGGGAAGAAGAAAGTGGATCAGAGAGGTCTAAGTTTTTCAGGTTAAATTTAACAAGTCTAATATAGTTAGAATGCATAAAAATATATTTGAAGGGAAAAACTAACGCATTTTTAGTAATAGTGTTTAATTTATCCTAAGCTTGAATTATATTTAGTAAGATTAGTCTTCCACTCCTTGACAACACAGCCTTTTACAAAGCATTTTGAGATGTTTTTGTCCTGCCTCCCTGCTCCCTTACTGAATCTATAGATGCACAAGTTTCATGGGGCTTTTTATTTTACGGTACATGAAGTGTCATTCTACTCCTGAACTTGTTCTGACTGTCTTACTGTGTACTGAAACTTTTTAAACATAGATAGATAGATAGATAGATAGATACTTTATTAATCCCAAGGGGAAATTCACATAATCCGGCAGCAGTATACTGATATAAAAAACAATATTAAATTATTGCAATAAGCAAGCAACAGCTGATTTCCCTTACACATTTTAGCTCCATTAAGAAACACAGAATTTAATTCTAGGTAAAATGCACTTGCGACAAGAGCACATCAGAAAAATGTACATCCTAATTACCTGCTTTGTTGCACATTGCCTAAAATAATGAGATGTAATTAAAATTGAAAAAATTGACTTTTTTTTTTTACATTTATGTCCATCCATCCTCTTCCGCTTATCCGGGGTCGGGTCGCGGGGGCAGCAGCTTAAGCAGAGAGGCCCAGCCTTCCCTCTCCCGGCCACTTCTTCCAGCTCTTCCGGGAGAATCCCAAGGCATTCCCAGGCCAGCTGGGAGACATAGTCCCTCCAGCGTGTCCTGGGTCTTCCCCTGGGCCTCCTCCCGCTTGGACGTGCCCGGAACACCTCACCAGGGAGGCGTCCAGGAGGCATCCTGATCAGATGCCTGAGCCACCTCATCTGACTCCTCTTGATGCGGAGGAGCAGCGGCTCTACTCTGAGTCCTTCCCAGATGACTGAGCTTCTCACCCTATCCTTAAGGGAAAGCCCAGACACCCTGCGGAGGAAACTCATTTCAGCCGCTTGTATTTGCGATCTCGTTCTTTCAGTCACTACCCATAGTTCATGACCATAGGTGAGGGTAGGAGCGTAGATCGACTGGTAAATTGAGAGC
This sequence comes from Polypterus senegalus, assembly GCF_016835505.1. Lineage (NCBI taxonomy): Eukaryota > Metazoa > Chordata > Cladistia > Polypteriformes > Polypteridae > Polypterus > Polypterus senegalus. The sequence goes on from NC_053161.1 coordinate 41,096,285, forward strand.
TTTGCCTTACGTCTCAGCTCTTTTTTCACCACGACAGACCGATGCAGAGCCCGCATCATGCAGAATGCCGCACCGATCCGACTGTCGATCTCACGCTCCATTCTTCCCTCACTCGTGAACAAGACCCCGAGATACTTGAACTCCTCCACTTGGGGCAGGATCTCTCCCCCAACCCTGAGAGGGCACTCCACCCTTTTCCGGCTGAGGACCATGATCTCGGATATGGAGGTGCTGATTCTCATCCCAGCCGCTTCACACTCAGCTGCGAACCGCTCCAGAGAGAGCTGAAGATCACGGCCTGATGAAGCAAACAGGACAACATCATCTGCAAAAAGTAGTGACCCAGTCCTGAGTCCACCAAACCGGACCCCTTCAACACCCTGGCTGTAATATTTATGTTACGCCTGAAAATAGGTAAAGGTTTATGGAGTCAAATTAATGTTTGTGTCTTCTTGATCATGTTCATTGCTGTTTTAGGAAGAATTTCCAGTGGAGTAATAGTGAATTCAAAATGAAATATTGGAAAATTATGAAAATGCCCTTTCTAAGAAGTTTGTCACTATTGTATTACACTGTAACAAATTAATCTCTTTATTGGCCACAAATGTGACTTGTTAGGCAATGCATTGTTGTCCTAGAGTCAATTGTGTAAGTTTATATTTATCCTTGTGGAGCCAGGTCTAGAAGTGGTGTTTTTTGGTGGGAAACTACAGGCCAATAAATGAATATAGCCTAGTGTGCTCCAGGGTAAAAAAATGCCATATGCTGTAAATTTACTACCCAATGCAGGTGGTCAAGTGTGATAACTCTTAAAAACAGAGACAGAGGTGGACCTGCAAGAGTTTGGCACTGTGGTAAGAAGCCTCCTGGTTGATTTCTGCCAAAGGTATTTTCAGCATGGCTACCCTGTGTGAAGACCTTCGGGCTAACTAAGTTAATATTAAATGGATTCATTTTTTTGACTGACACGGAAGCACCTAGTAGTAGGTGAAATACTCGTTGATGTGGTATATCAGATGAAATTGCTCTTGTGTTATGGATTAAAAAAAATGTTTGCCAATATGCTAAAGATTAGTGGTATATTTAAGAATGCATTTAAAAGTCAGTTGTCAGATTAGAAAATGGAGCAAATGTAATTTTGTGTTGGTGTATTAGTATTTTGAAAATAATGTCTTTGTGTATGGAGTTGTAAGTGATTTGTGTGTAAAATGCGAGCCTACAGCTGTAAGAATATAAAGCAGTGCGATGTGTGGTTCAACCTGATTGGTGAATAAGAACTTGCTCAGACCCCCCTGCAAGTTTTCATTGGAATAAGAGTGTATGTATGTATGTATGTATGTATGTATGTATGTATGTATGTATGTATGTATGTATGTATGTATGTATGTATGTATGTATGTATGTATGTATGTATGTATGTATGTATGTATGTATGTATGTATGTATGTATGTATGTATGTATTAAAGTTGGTGGTTTAATACAGGAAGAGAAGATGGGAGGTGGTGAGAGGGAAGCCATGTATTCTTTAGTGTTTGATTGGTGGTGGCTTGAGTGAGTGAAATAGAGAGAGGGAAGCTGGTCTTTTTTTGGTTTAGCTGGAGAGATGAATACCTGCTATTGAATCCATTAGAGCAGCAAGATGTTAACAAGCTTCTTAGTTAATAAGAGGCATGCCTGTGTACAAATTATCATTAATGCATATTTTTGTTATACAAATTTAAAATAACTGTACTGGTTATGTATTTTTGATCATACCATGCACTTTTAGAGCACCTATCTATTTTGCAAATGTACATGGGAGAATTGTACAGATGACGAAGCATCTGTGTATCCATAGAGAAAGTTAACTAGAACACATTGTCAGAAATACAGGAATTTTGGGAAAATAATAATTTCAGTTTCCAATAATTCTTTGTACCAGTTGCATTAATATATTAGGGTAATTGAAAAAAGTTTGCTTATAATGGGCTTTTGAAGTGAATGAAATTTACTTAAATTGTGTAATTTTCACATTTGAATATGTACAGTATATTTATATAAGAGTAATGGAAAATTTCTCATGTAGAGCAATGAACAGGGTAATCCATATCAAAGAGTCAGTTTTTGTTCAATTTAACTTGATCAAGGAAATCTTTTGAAAATTATCCATTATTAGTCAAGGTCAGGTATTCAAATTGATCTGCCTGACTAAAACACAACAGGGATATTAAGAAAAAATTTGTTTGGTGCAATACCTACAGAACGGAAAAGTTAAAAGAAAAAGAGTAAACCTTGTCTTAAATCACATGCGACCTAGAGCAAAGCTTCTTGTTGATTATATGATTTGAGACTATAGGGATTATAAATATTACAGTTCTAGCCAAGTTATAAATGAAAGAATGTGTCAAAATTTCAAATCACTTCAAAATCTTTTCTGTATCTATGGATAATTGTAGTTCTATGAGCTCAGACATCGTTGGAAGTATACAGCTTATTAACCAGACAAAAAAGGATAAAAGAAGAAGTGTCTGCCCTTGATAAACACTTGTCTGAGCCTGTGAAATGAATGAAGACTGTACATTTCTGGGATGAGCAGCAATTGCTTTTGTCAAGACATGTCTGTAAAATTGATACTTTAGGGACTTGATGTATTTGAGGAAAAACAGATATAAAAGCTAGTCACAGTGTTTTCAGTAGCATCTTATTCCTCAAAACATTTTGAAATATTTTTCAAAAAACATTAGTGGTAATAACCCTGAAGCTATTATTTCAATAAAGCATCATATTTGATAATTTGCTAGGGCCTTTGTTAATCTTTTAAAATCTAAAAATCATTTTCTTAGTCTTTGCTTTTCTCCCTTTTTTTCTGGCTAAATTTACCTAATTAGCCCATAACTGAGCATGTGTTATTTCTTTGAAATCTTGTGTATGAGCTGGTGGGATATGAATATTTTTATGTTTTTTTAAAGATGATAATGTGGGAAAATGCAATCTTCTGTAATCTTTGTATATTAAAAGACAGGAATAAAATTACATTTCTGAAGCAACTTCTCATAGGAAGGCATCTCTTCCAGAGTGTCAATTATGTTGAGCTTGCATGCATGTAACAGTTATGTATATGTTTGTTTGTAAATATAATTAAATATCGTTGTATGACTTCTTATTTTCTGTCTATATTTAACAACCAGATCCTACCATGAATTCAGGCCTGAATTCAGCAAGTAGCCGGAAACTTTCTGTAGGGACTTTAGCCAATGTTAAATCAGTAGTATAATGCAATTACTGTACTTTTTTCTGGTCACACATTACTACAGTGAACCTCCCATTACACCTCATCCCAAATGTGGTTCGTTTAGGTTAAGATCTGTAGCAAGGCTATTATAGTTTTATCTTTTTATATTAAGTTTTATTTCAATATTTAGTTGAGTTTTAATTTAGTTTTTATTTCACAAAGACATTTATATTTTATTTTTATATCTGTTATTTGGTTAAAGAGGTACTATGGAGTTTAGTTTTGTGTCACAATCAGAACTGTACAGTTAACGGATGTGGATATAAGTTTAATATTTGCGGAAGCTTACTACACTACATGGTTTAGTATCTGGTTTTGTTTTTGTCTTGTTAAAAACAAGCATAATCAAAACCAGATACTGAATATGAACAACATTCTACAATTTTATAATTTAAAAAATATTTTCTTTATCATTTGTGCTGACTGTTGACATTTTTTTATCTTTTCCTTTTATTGCCCTGAATGGGCCAATTGTAGTGTAATTTAGGTGAATTTAGAGGTTTGAGGGTGTTTTACTCTAAATGTCTACAGCACACAACATATCCTGCTCCAAGACAATATGTTTATAATGAATGCCTGCAGTATTGCATTCAAAATTCTCCCATACTGGGGTTTATTTTCTACTAGGCACTTTGATCTCTGATTCCATTTCAGGCACATACAGTTTATAGACAGAATTTTGCCACCTGCAGGCCTGAAAAGAAATTAAAAATGTAAAGAATCAGAAAGTCAAGCGCACTGCAGTGGTCATTTATTTTTATTTTTTGTTCCAACCGACTGCCAAAATGGAAGATTATATATCTAATAGGGCTGCAACTAATGATTATTTTGGTAGTCGACTAATCGTTCAAATTTTTTTTTTCGATTAGTCACGATTATTTCATGCCTGACTATTTTTATGCCTGTGACCTGTGGTTGCACATCTTGTTCTGGGCTCCAGTGCATGTCTTACCTCATCTGCTCACATCTGTCCACCTGTGAATGTCACCCTGATGTCTCTGCATTAACACGATTAAAATGAATAATAAATTAAAATAACAACCAGTGAAACATATGAATTTGAAAATAATCAGATGTTTTATATTAGTGTGACCATCACAATAAAAAAAAAATACATTAACCAATACAAACTAAAGTGCACATAGTCTTTAAACAAAAAGTGCATTCAACTTAACCAAAAATGGCCACTGGTGTGTCTTAAAGTCCAAAAGTTTAAATAAAGCTTCACTTCAAATATAATAAAACAATAATGTACAGTTTATAAAAGATTCAGTTCATATATTCCTGAATGCTGTGCAGGATAATATTAATAGTAATATTGTAAAGGAATACACCACCAAAAATATTTTTAGATGTTACAAGTGGTAACTGAGAAAATAAATTAATCTCAATTGTTCCTGGAAAACAAAACAAAAAACAGTTTGATATAGAATAACCGTGTGATGACGTGGAGGAAAAAAATCTAATGTTACTTGTGCCTCATAATCCACATGCTCAATACATGCAAAACACATGCAGTTTTTGTTAACAATTATTAGATATGCCAGTCAGTCAGTCAGTACTTTTGGAAAAATGTACTCATCATAAACAAGGAGCATAATACTACTCTACTTACAATATGCCTCTCCTCCTCTTCTGTTAGTCAAAAGTACAATACAATATAATTTATTTTTTGTATACCCCAAAATCACACAAGAAGTGCCGCAATGGGCTTTAACAGGCCCTACCTCTTGACAGCCCCTCAGCCTTGACTCTCTAAGAAGACAAGAAAAAAACTCCTTTAAAAAATAAATAAATAAAAATAAAACCCTTGTAGGGAAAAAATGGAAGAAACCTTGGGAAAGGCAGTTCAAAGAGAGACCCCTTTCTAGGTAGGTTGGACGTGCAGTGGGTGTGAAAAAGAAGGGGGTCAATACAATACACAGAACAGAACAAATCCTCAATACAGTATAAAAATTAAAATTTTAGAAGTACAGAGTAGAATTTAACAGTAGATGATATCACATATATGATTTGGATTTGTTTAGAGTCCTGGAGACCTCATTCATCAAGCTGCCTCCCCAATTTGGCCATTCCACAGCTAAAATAGCGCTAATCCGATGAAAGGACCCCTCTTTCCCACGATTCCTGCGATCCTCCATCAGGGATGACTTTACCTTAGGCAGGCAAAACAACTTGTGCAGGTGGGTGTGGCACCAAGTGCCACATTTGGGTACCGAGAAGAGAAACAGGATAGGTGTGGGTTAGTATCCAATTATAACTATCATGTTACTTATGTTTTAGTGCTAATGACTAACAACAGAGATGCAGTCTGTACAGTTAATCAGCAGCTCTAGTCAGGATATGCTAAACTGAAGTAGTGAGTCTTCAGCGGGATTTAAAAGCTGAGACCGAAGAGGCACCTCATATAGTAGCAGGCATTCCACAGTTTAGGGGCCCTGTAACTAAAAGCTCGACCTCCCACTGTTATTTTATTAATTCTTGGAATCATAAGCAGACCGGCATCTTGAGATCTTAATGTGCGCTCTGGTTTGTAAGTCATGATAAGTTCAGACAAGTAAGCTGGACCTTGCCCATTTAATGTTTTATATGTTAAAAGGAAGATTTTGAAATCTGCCCTAAACTTAACGGGAGCCAGTGTAAGGATTTAAGAACTGGAGTTATGTGTTCATATTTTCTTGTTCTTGTAATAATTCTTGCAGCAGCATTTTGGATTAACTGGAGGCTGTATAAAGAACAGTTTGAACAGCCAGTGAACACCGCATTGCAGTAGTCAATCCTACTAGAGATAAATGCATGAATTAATTTCTCAGAACCCTGTTTATTTAGAAAGTGCCTTAATTTCCTAACATTTTTAAGATTAACATGATTTGGACAACTTTGTAATATGCGCTTTAAATGACATGCTAGAGTCAAAGATAACTCTAGATTGCGGGCTGATTCAGTAAAATTAATGGGATTCCAACTGAGTTAAATGATGACAAATATTGTTGTGATCAGCGTCATTCCCTCCAACAATTAACATCTCTGTTTTATCTGTGTTTAAAGACAAGTAGTTCTCATCCATCCACTCCTTTAATTCACTAACACAACTAATTAAAGACAACATCGGAGAAACTTCATTTGATCCAATAAAAGGTATAACTGGGTGTCATCTGCATACAAGTGAAAATTAACATTATGTTTCCTAATGATAGATCCCAGTGGAAGCATGTAAATTAATATTAGTAAAGGTCCCAGTACTGAGCCCTGCAGGACACCATATCTCACTTCTGTGTATAATGATGGAGTACTGTCAGCACATTTCTGTACATATTGGAATCGATTTGATAAATAAGAACTAAACCAAGCGAGCACAGTGCCTGTAAGCCCAACATCATTTTCTAGCCTGTGCAGTAAAATAGAATGGTCAATGGTGTCAAATGCTGCACTTAAGTCTAACAACATAATTACAGTGGAGTTTCCTTCATCAGAGGATATCAGAATGTCATTTACAACCCGCGTTAGTGCCTTTTCTGTACTATGACCAGTGCAGAAACCAGACTGGAATTTCTCAAATAAATTGTAATGTGTAAGGTGTGACTGAAGCTGATTGGCGACTACTTTTTCTAGTATTTTAGACAGAAAGGGTAATTTGAAATAGGCCTATAATTATTTAGTATGTGTGGGTCTAGGTCTGACTTTTTAAGTAATGGTTTAATGACTGACACTTTTAGTGCATCAGGTACTGTGCCATGCAATAATGAACTACTGATAATGGTTAGAATAGGCACATTGCACTTTTTACTAGTTTTGATGGCACTGGATCTAGGGAACAAGTAGTGGGCTTCATTTTAGAAATTAAAGTTAAGACTTCCTGCTCAGTTACAGGATTAAAATTACTAAAGTACTTTAGTAATTTAATAAAAGTAGTAATTTAGTAAAAGTACTTTATTCAATTCAAAAGCGCAGTTTTATGTGAATGCTTTTTCTATCTGCACTGATTTTTTGTGATATGGTATTTTTTGTTTTCCATCCACATGAACATTTTTCATATCATTTGACATGTTAGCATTGGTCACCATTGGCTTTTATTGTATCATAAAGTTTTATCTTCATTCTTCATGAAAGCATGACATTAAAAAAACATTTCCAGTCATCACTACAAAACAAACAGGGGAAGTATAGTACATATTAAAAAATAATTTTTGGGTGGGGGGTATCATTTTAGGACTAAGGCTGTAAAAACCTGTTAATTTCAGATTCAGGTTCAGATAGTAAAATTTCTAAAGTAGTTTATAGTGTTGGGGATTTACCATTTGTGATCTGTATAACTGGTTACATAGGCTAGATGAGCATTTGTGCCTTTAGACATCTAATACAGAAATGCACCTTGATGAAATTGTTTTTTCTTATTGTTTCAGTTCAAATTGTCAGCCAAAGGATATGGAAGAGACAGGAATGGAAATTCAGCCACTAGTTGATGGTAGCAGTGCATCACAGCCTACAAACAATGAAGTAGTAAAGAAACGAGTCAGTTCCACAGAAGAGACGAGGAGAAGTAGCTCTTCACGCTCATCCAGGAAGAGCTTTCGCCTTGATTATAGGTTGGAAGAAGATGTTACCAAGTCTCAAAGAGATAAACATGGGCGCTTTATCAACCCCTGGCCTACATGGAGACCTCCCACATTATACAATGTCCTAAAGTGGCAAATAACTGAAAAAAACAGCAGTAACATTCCCAACTCCAAAGAGGTATGTTTTATGGTCTAAATTTCAAATGTGTGTGTATATGAATGTACATACAGAGGCATGCAAAAGTTTGGGCACCTTTCCTTAAAATATCTGTTACTGTAGTTAAGTGAGCAGAGGATGAACCGATCTCCAAAAGGCATAAAGTTAAAGATGACACATTACTTTTTAGCATTTTATAAAAAAAAATTGAGTGTATTGTTTTCGTTTTGTTCAATTGTACAGTGAAAAAAGGAATGGAGCACAATTTTGGCAACTCAGATAACTTTTACCAAGATCGCAGACCTTAATTAGTTTGTTAGAGCTACAGCTTGTTCAGTCATCATTGGGAAACCACAGATGATGCAAAATGCAAAGCTGTATAAATTCTCTGACTCCTCAAACCTTGTCACAGCAATCGGCGGCCATGGGCTCCTCTAAGCAGTTGCCAACACACTGAAAAATAAAATTGTTGATGCTAACAAAGCAGGGGAAGGCTAGATTTGGCAAATTTATTTTCAGGTAGCTGTTTCCTCAGTTTAAGAAATGGCAGTTAACAGGAATGGTGGAGGTCAAGCTGAGGTCTGGAAGACCAAGCAAACTTTCTGAAAAAAACTTCTCATTCAGTTGCTAAAAAGGACAAATACAAACCTTCTTTTAGCTGCAAAAATTCCTTCAGGAAGATTTAACAGACTCTGCAGGGGTGATGCACTGCTCTACCGTGCAGTGACACCTGAACAAATATGACTTTCATGGTAGAGTCAGCAGAAGAAAACCTTTACCACATCCTAGCCACAAAACTCAGCACCTGAAGTTTTCAAGTGAGCATCTAAGCAAGCCTGATGCATTTTGGAAACGAGTCCTGTGGACTGATGAGGTCAAAATACAACTGTTTGGCCACAAATTGCAAAGAAACATTTGGAGATAAATGGGATCTGAATTCCAGGAAAAGCATACCTCTCCAATTGTTAAGCATGGGGGTGGACTGATCATGTTTTGTGCTTGTGTTGCAGCCAGTGGAACAGGAAACATCATTTGTACAGGGAAGAATTGATTCAAATAAATACCAGCAAAAATACCACAAGTAAGAACTGAAAGACTCTTAGCTGGCTACAAAAAGTATTTACAAAAACTTTTTGGTATTTTTTGTATCTGTGAATGATGGAAATAAAAATGTAATCTTGCATGAAGTGCTAAAGAAATATGTCATTAATAACTGTTGAGTTACTTTTGATGATGAGATCTGTAATTTATTTTGATAATTGGTTCATCTTCTGCTCACTTAACTTTTCACAGTATCACTACCTGCCAATTAATACAAAGTGTACACGATATGCATTTTGCCCTATTTGGGGCTCCACAGGTGTGCATACCTTTGCCTCCTCTTGCGGGGATCGAACCTCAGACATGAGAGCCTGTAGCGAAGCCTCAGACGTTGCGCCACGGTGGCCGATTCGCTTATTTAACAGGGTGTAGTTCAGAGTATTGTTCACTTAGGGGTGTACTCTCTTTTGTTGCCATTGGTTTAGACATTAATGGCTGTGTGTTCAGTTATTTAGAGGGGACAGCAAATTTACACTGTTATACAAGCTACTCTATCTTCAGTGTTGTCCCATGAAAAGATATAATAAAATATTTACAAAAATGTGAGGAGTGTACTCACTTTTGTGAGATACTGTATATGTAATATATGTATGTGTATGTGTGTGGGGCAGCACGGTGGCGCAGTGGTAGCGCTGCTGCCTTGCAGTTAGGAGACCCGGGTTCGCTTCCCAGATCCTCTCTGCGTGGAGTTTGCATGTTCTCCCCGTGTCTGTGTGGGTTTCCTCCCACAGTCCAAAGACATGCAGGTTAGGCGGACTGGCCATTCTAAATTGTCCCTTCTGTGTGTGTGTGTGTTCTGCAGTGGGTTGGCACCCTGTGTTGACCCGGCAGACCCCATGACCCTGTGTTTGGATTCAACAGGTTGGAAGATGGATGGGTGTGTGTGTGTGTATGTGTGTATATATATATATATATATGTATGTATGTATGTATGTATGTGTGTGTGTGTGTGTGTGTGTGTGTGTGTATATATATGTATGTATGTGTGTGTGTGTGTGTGTGTGTATATATATGTATGTATGTATGTATGTATGTATGTATGTATGTGTGTGTGTGTGTGTGTGTATATGTGTGTATATATATATATATATATATATGTGTGTGTGTGTGTGTGTGTGTGTGTGTGTGTATATATATATATATATATATATATATATATATATATATATATATATATATGTGTGTGTGTGTGTATATATATATATATATATATATGTGTATATATATATATATATGTATGTATATATATATATATGTATATATATATATATATGTATGTATGTGTGTGTATATGTGTATATATATATATATACACTAGCAAAATACCCGCGCTTCGTAGCATCGAAGTACTGCATTAAAATTTTTATTAAGCAGAAAATTTAACCTTTTTAAACTAAGGGAAAATATGCCAATATTTATTTGTTAAGGATCTCTTTGTATACCATGTTGTCAGTTCAGCCCTCCGGATGTAATATGACCAAGCTGTGCGCTGAGCTTACTCTTGAGCATGCAACTTACAGTTGGCCATGTGAACAGTAATCTTGTCTCAAATCTCAGAGCTTGGATTGCTGCTGTCATAATTGGTTTGAGTTTCATGGTTTGTTTCAATTACGACAGTATTTACAGGACTTGTGTTGAAGTGAATTTCGGCATCTGTCAAGCGTTGTAAGCACACAACCGGTTTCAGCGATAAAATCACATCCATCTTTTGAGAGTTTAAACATTCATAAACATCAAAGTGTCCACTACTGAAATCGTCACCTGTGAATCTAAGATGTTTAAGAGGCATTGGCGGTTGTCGAAAGGTGTAAAATATTTGGCCATTTCGGTACACTTGAAAGCGACAACCGAACAATTCAGCAGCAGCCATCAACTCACATGCAGAACCATAGGTGAAGGGCTTAAGCATTTCACTCTTATAGTGCTCCTGTGTAGTATAATAATCTCCTGTACCGTCATCAGTCCACACCTTGAACCTGTCCCAGTCATTCAATACATAAGACACAATGTTTCTCCGGATATTAAGACTGAGCCTGATATGGCCGTGCAATATGTAACAAAAAGAAAGGAAAAGGTCGGTGGTATTTCCGGGCATGGAAACCACTCGGTAAGTGATAGTTCTTTGATCGATAGTGATCACCTCGATAGACATGTTAATATGGGTTGGAATGATAAAGGAAATGGGTACCTGAGCAATGTAAAGTAAGTATAACAAAAAGGCTGTAGGGAGACGTGAATCTTGTGGTGAAGCAAGGAAGGGAATGTAGAGACTGGAGCGACGGACGGCCTTATATAGGCAGGCAGCCAACAACGTGGGAGGCGTTGGGATGGGGGACCCAATGCTGCCTCACACGGTGACTGAGCTGCAGGCTATGAACGTATATATGTACGTAAGTAGGATTCAGTTAGCGTTGGGAACCCCTGTACCAAATTTCTTGAAGATGGGCCCATAAGTAACAAAGACTGTTGAAAAGTTCAATATGGGCCGACAGTGGCATCATACCACTGAAATAAGTACATACATTGGTTTCGGTTAGTGCAGGGAAGCCGCCTATCAAATTTCGAGAAAATGGGGCCATAAATAAGAAAGTTCAACATGGCGGACGTTGTCGACTGTTATGACCGTTACGTGTAGAATTTCGAAATGAAACCTGCTTAACTTTTGTAAGTAAGCTGTAAGGAATAAGCCTGCCAAAATTCAGCTTTCTACCTACATGGGAAGTTGGAGAATTAGTGATGAGTCAGTCAGTCAGTCAGTCAGTCAGTCAGTCAGTGAGGGCTTTGCCTTTTATTATTATAGATATACAGTGGAACCTCGGTATACGTCCTTAATCCGTTCCAGACCCTTTGACTTATACCAAACAGGACGTATAACAAACAAATTTTTTCCATAAGAAATAATGGGAAAATGATTAATCCGTTCCCATGAAAAAAAAAATCCTATTGCTATTGGCATATTATACATTGATGTATAAAATAATTTAAACACTGCTTAATACTAAAATACATAAATACAAAAGCAATTAGATGAAATAAATGAAAATTTTACCTCACTTTACTTTTTAATAACATCTTTGTTTTTCACAATCGTAGATACCGTCGTTCTCGGCAAACGGTATGCAACAGCCATGTCCCGGATACGCATGCCACCTTCATACTTTTCAACAATCAATTCAAATTTACATGAAAAAAAACACAAAATCACGTTGTGACAATGCAGGTTTGCTGTATGCTCCCATTTGCTTCCGGGGAGCCCTTGAATCCTACACCGTCGGTAATGTGCCTCGCTGCTAACCTCATTGGTAACAACAAAGCAAGGGGATGGCGAAAAAGTGCAAAGTGCTTTTATTAAAACAATTAACAAAACAAGGTGTTCAAATTAAAGTGCAGTCTCCAAAGTTCCAATAAATAATCCATAAAATCAGAAGTGAAATGTGGAAGTTAAAAACAATAGAAAAAAGTCTTCTTAAAAACAACGAAGTTAAAAGCAGGAAGCATTCTTTAAAAAGAAGCCCGGTGCCTGCTTCCCAACTGGGGAGTCGCCCTACTTGCAGCTGACCTTCGCTCTGCCTGCTTCAGCCACTTTATCCATGCGCGCTCTGGCTCGCTCGCTCGCTCGCTCTCTCTCTCTCGTCCGTTCTTTCTTTTTACTCCCCTTCAAGCCAACTCGCGCTTCTGTTTATCAAGATAAGCAGCCCCAGGAACAATCATGAATGAGGACGGCCCCTCACAAGTGCATTTTGGTGAGAAACGCCCACATTGTTAATCGCCCTGACAACCTTCAGACACATAATCACCACGCCCCCTCACCAAGCTGCGAGCGTGGTGATTATTTATTTTAAAGCTGGACTTTGACAGGAGCTGTGGACCCGCTATATCACATACGTGAAAGTTCACAGAGAGTTATAGTGAGGGTTGTTCACTGAATGTTAGCAACTGGCACACTAACGCTCGTGGACAGTTGTGGCTTTGTCACGAGAGAGGTAAACAAGGTTAGCACGCGAGTCGTATACCAAGCAAAACTTTTTGTGTCCAAACAGGACGTATACCAAGTTGGACTTATTCCAAAGCAGACGTATACCGAGGTACCACTGTGTGTGTGTGTGTGTGTATATATATATATATATATATATATATATATATATATATATGTACACACACACACACACACACAGTGGTACTTTGAGACAAGAGTTTAATTCATTTTGTGACTGATCTCGTAAGTCAAAATTCTCATGTCTCAAATCCGTTTTCCCCATTGAAATGAGATTAATTCGTGCCAGCCCCCAAATAACCACCCCAATTTTTTGGTAAATGTTTTCAACATAAGAAAAATGTATTTAGAATGAACAAATATTGTATACAAACAAAATTAAAACTAATACATAAAAGAGAATCTAAAGAAATAAACAGATGTTGGAGGAGCCGATTAGCGTATTGTATTAATTTTTTCTTTCACTTCATCCATGCATTCTGTTCTGCTTATCCGAGATCGGGTCGTGGGGGTAGCAGCTTGAGCAGAGATGTCCAAACTTACCTCTCCCTGGCCACTTGCTCCTTCGGGGGAATTCCGAGGCAATCCCAGGCCACCTGAGAGAGAGTCCCTCCAGCGTGTCCTGGGTCTTCCCCGGGGCCTCCTCCTACTTAGATGTGCCTGGAAAACCTACTCAGGGAGGTGTCCAGGAGGCATCCTGATCCGATGCTCGAGCCACCTCATCTGACTCCTTTCGATGCGGAGGAGCAGTGGCTCTACTCTGAGCTCCTCCTGGGTGACAGAGCTTCTCACCCTATCTTTAAGCCCTATTTGTAGTTCCATCAACTCCTCTGTCGTCAGTTCCTCGAAATGTGCGGCGACAAGCTCTTTGATGGCCTGTATCTCGAATTTTGGCTTGTAACTCAAAAAACTTGTATGTTAGGGCACTTGTATGTCAAGGTAGCATTTATAGAAATCCATGTTTGTGTATATGTGTGTGTGTGTGTGTGTATGTGTGTATGTATATATATATATATATATATATATATATATATATATATATATATATATATACATACACACACACACACATACAGTGGGGCAAAAAAGTATTTAGTCAGCCTCCAATTGTGCAAGTTCTCCCTCTTAAAAAGATGAGAGAGGCCTGTAATTTTTATCATAGGTATACCTCACTATGAGAGTCAAAATGAGAAGAAAAAAAAATCCAGAAATTCACATTGTCTGATTTTTTTTTTTTAAGTATTTGCAAATTATGGTGGAAAATAAGTATTTGGTCACCTACAAAGAAGCAAGATTTCTGGCTCTCACAGACCTGTAACTTCTTCTGTAAGAGGCTCCTCTGTCCTCCACTCGTTACCTGTATTCATGGCACCTGTTTGAACTCGTTATCAATATAAAAGACACCTGTCCACAACCTCAAACAATCACAATCTAAACTCCACTATGGCCAAGACCAAAGAGCTGTCAAAGGACACCAGAAACAAAATTGTACAGCTGCACCAGGCTGGGAAGACTGAATCTGCAATAGGTAAGCAGCTTGGTGTGAAGAAATCAACTGTGGAAGCAATTATTAGAAAATGGAAGACATACAAGACCACTGATAATCTCCCTCGATCTGAGGCTCCACGCAAGATCTCACCCCGTGGGGTCAAAATGATCACAAGAACGGTGAGCAGAAATCCCAGAACCACACGGGGGGACCTAGTGAATGACCTGCAGAGAGCTGGGACCAAAGTAACAAAGGCTACCATCAGTAACACACTACGCCGCCAGGGACTCAAATCCTGTAGTGCCAGACGTGTCCCCCTGCTTAAGCCAGTACATGTGCAGGCCCGTCTGAAGTTTGCTAGACAGCATTTGGATGATCCAGAAGAGGATTGGGAGAATGTCATATGGTCAGATGAAACCAAAATAGAACTTTTTGGTAAAAACTCTACTCGTCATGTTTGGAGGAGAAAGAATGCTGAGTTGCATCCAAAGATCATGCTTTGGGACTGTTTTTCTGCAAAGGGACCAGGACGACTGATCCGTATAAAGGAAAGAATGAATGTGGCCATGTATCGTCAGATTTTGAGTGAAAACCTCCTTCCATCAGCAAGGGCATTGAAGATGAAACGTGCCTGGGTCTTTCAGCATGACAATGATCCCAAACACATCGCCCGGGTAATGAAGGAATGGCTTCGTAAGAAGCATTTCAAGGTCCTGGAGTGGCCTAGCCAGTCTCCAGATCTCAAACCCATAGAAAATCTTTGGAGGGAGTTGAAAGTCCGTGTTGCCCAGCGACAGCCCCAAAACATCATTGATCTAGAGGAGATCTGCATGGAGGAATGGAGGAAAATACCAGCAACAGTATTGTTGTGAAGACTTACAGGAAGCGTTTGACCTCTGTCATTGCCAACAAAGGGTATATTACAAAGTATTGAGATGAACTTTTGTTATTGACCAAATACTTATTTTCCACCATAATTTGCAAATAAATTCTTCAAAAATCAGACAATGTGATTTTCTGGATTTTTTTTTCTCATTTTGTCTCTCATAGTTGAGGTATACCTATGATGAAAATTACAGGCTCTCTCATTTTTTTAAGTGGGAGAATTTGCACAATTGGTGGCTGACTAAATACTTGTTTGCCCCACTGTATATGGCAGCCCCCTGGGCTGCACTGGTGCCTTGGAGTCCCGCAGGGCTTCATGGGAGTTGGAGTTTGGTGCAGCCCTGTTGGGATCCGTGGGTGCTGCCAGAGTGTGCTGTAGCTGCTGCTGAGCCCTACAGAGCAGCTCTTCCGCCACACCTGGAGGTGCTGCTGGGAATAGGTCATCCAGCACCTGAAACATTTCCGGGTGTGTTTATAAAAGGAGCCAGCAGCCAACTACTCCAAGAGCCGGAGTCGGGAGGAAAAGGATGGAGCTTGTGAGGAGAGGAGTAGAGTCAGCAGAAGAATTGAGAGAGTCGAGGCAAGAAGGGACTGTGAGCAATTTGTGGCTGTTGAGTACATTGTGCTGTGTTGTAAAATCAGAAGGGAATATGAAACGTGTGTTTTGGTCTGGTGTCGTGTTAGTCTGTGTTAAGGGTGGTGTGAAAAACTATTTGCCACCTTCCTGATTTCTTTTGCATGTTTGTCACACAAAATGTTTCTGATCATCAAACACATTTAACCATTAGTCAAATATAACACAAGTAAACACAAAATGCAGTTTTTTAAATGATGGTTTTTATTATTTAGGGAGAAAAAAAAATCCAAACCTACATGGCTCTGTTTGAAAAAGTAATTTCCCCCTGAAATTAATAACTGGTTGGGCCACCCTTAGCAGCAATAACTGCAATCAAGCGTTTGCGATAACTTGCAATGAGTCTTTTACAGCGCTCTGGAGGAATTTTGGCCCACTCATCTTTGCAGAATTGTTGTAATTCAGCTTTATTTGAGGGTTTTCTAGCATGAACCGCCTTTTTAAGGTCATGCCATAGCATCTCAATTGGATTCAGGTCAGGACTTTGACTAGGCCACTCCAAAGTCTTCATTTTGTTTTTCTTCAGCCATTCAGAGGTGGATTTGCTGGTGTGTTTTGGGTCATTGACCTGTTGCAGCAGCCAAGATCGCTTCAGCTTGAGTTGACAAACAGATGGCCGGACATTCTCCTTCAGGATTTTTTGGTAGACAGTAGAATTCATGCTTCCATCTATCACAGCAAGCCTTCCAGGTCCTGAAGCAGCAAAACAACCCCAGACCATCACACTACCACCACCATATTTTACTGTTGGTATGATGTTCTTTTTCTGAAATGCTGTGTTCCTTTTACGCCAGATGTAACGGGACATTTGCCTTCCAAAAGTTCAACTTTTGTCTCATCAGTCCACAAGGTATTTTCCCAAAAGTCTTGGCAATCATTGAGATGTTTCTTAGCAAAATTGAGATGAGCCCTAATGTTCTTTTGCTTAACAGTGGTTTGCGTCTTGGAAATCTGCCATGCAGGCCGTTTTTGCCCAGTCTCTTTCTTATGGTGGAGTCGTGAACACTGACCTTAAGTGAGGCCTGCAGTTCTTTAGACGTTGTTCTGGGGTCTTTTGTGACCTCTCGGATGAGTCGTCTCTGCGCTCTTTGGGTAATTTTGGTCGGCCGGCCACTCCTGGGAAGGTTCACCACTGTTCCATGTTCTTGCCATTTGTGGATAATGGCTCTCACTGTGGTTCGCTGGAGTCCCAAAGCTTTAGAAATGGCTTTATAACCTTTACCAGACTGATAGATCTCAATTACTTCTGTTCTCATTTGTTCCTGAATTTCTTTGGATCTTGGCATGATGTCTAGCTTTTGAGGTGCTTTTGGTCTACTTCTCTGTGTCAGGCAGCTCCTATTTAAGTGATTTCTTGATTGAAACAGGTGTGGCAGTAATCAGGCCTGGGGGTGGCTACGGAAATTGAACTCAGGTGTGATACACCACAGTTAGGTTATTTTTAATAAGGGGGCAATTACTTTTTCACACAGGGCCATGTAGGTTTGGATTTTTTTCTCCTAAATAATAAAAACCATCATTTAAAAACTGCATTTTGTGTTTACTTGTGTTATATTTGACTAATGGTTAAATGTGTTTGATGATCAGAAACATTTTGTGTGACAAACATGCAAAAGAATAAGAAATCGGGGGCAAATAATTTTTCACACCACTGTGTGTGTATATATATATATATATATATATATATATATATATATATATATATATATATGCAAAGGTTTTGGGCAGCCACCTGTATAATTTGTATTCTGGCTGCAAAAAGTAAAAGTTGAAAGCACGTAAAGTTTACAAGACTGATTCCAAAACAGAACTGAACTCTAGAGGAAGGGAGTGAGGTTTTATAGGAAGTCAGGGGAAAGTGATGATGTCCTCGGGGCTGGAAGTGATGTCGTCCTCGGGCCGGGCCGGAAGTGGTGTGTCCTGAGTTGAGGCAGTGGCTCCTGGTGGGATTTCCCAGGAAAGGTCTGCAGGGAACTTAGAGCGTTAGTGCACCCTGCCACCCCCAGGCAGATGTGTTACCATTATTCTCCTAACCCTTCAGCTGCCTCCTATTCACATGTGTGTGACAATATATAAATAAAATGTTTTGCTGTGTTTTTTGTTTTTTTGTTTTTTTTTCCCCCATCAAAAGGTTTGAGACAGACTGTATATTTTAAATTCAGCTTATAGTTGTTGTTTTAACTTTCATTTCAGAAACTACAGCCTTTAAACACTTCTGTCTTTCAAATAAGCTCTGGAGATGTATCTCCATTTTTTGGCACTAGCTGTTTATTTAATGTATGTCCTTTTACTTTCGGTATTTTCCTTTACAAATATACTTTTATTAACATTAAATCACTTTATAAAGTAATGCTCAAAAAGACACTAAATACATTTGAGCCCCATTGGTCAAAGGGTATGTTTTAATTAATCTCTTAACTGCTTAATTGCTCTTATATATTCTAGATTTGTTCTAACAAATTTTAATCATAGTCTCTTCATAGTTTGTTAATACCATATTTAGTCAGGCAAAAATAACAGTTCCATTTTCTTGTTATAAAAAGACCATATTATAAGTCTCCCTTTTGTTTATATTTTTTATTTTTTCATCCTTTTAAGCACTGATTTAATGATAAATCGCCCACTTGCATAAACTGCATACCGTTGCTGAATGTTCAGTTTTGTTACTAGTGCCCACCAATGCAAATCCATCTGCTGTTTTGCAACAAAAAAGAAATACAACCTGAATAACTGCTACAACTAAATTTAAAATGGAGTTATAAAAGATGTTTCACTCAATACACTATGCTATAACTGTAAACCTCAATACAGTAATGAGTAAAACAAATAATTACATAAATCAACTAAATCAGGAATTTCCTGTGTTTACAGTAGATTGCTATTAATGTTTTGTGTATGTATTTACATACTGCATGGACTCCTCTATTATGCAACTTTCCCTGATTCATACAATTTTGCTGCAGTCCCAAAGCAAATTCCTGTGATAAGTGGTGAATATATAAATTATATATGTACATCTATATGTAAATGTGTTTGTGTATGTGTACTTATGTGAAAGCCTTTAATAAAGTTGAAGCACAAGCTGCCATGTAACTTGTTCTGTCCATCATTCAGATGTGCATTGCCTTGAAGTGCCTTTGTTTTGAGCAGCTGTGTAATTTGTTGGTGAATGTAACATGCAGTAAACAGAACAGCTTCAGGTACAAATGAGAGGATTTAGCATATAATTGGTGTATTTACTCTTTATCTCCAGTGCATTGATTCTTCTCATGTGTGGCTGTGAAGCTGGACTGTTGTGTCATCGGCCAATTGGGTATGAGTGAGTGTGAGTAAGTGTACCTAGTGATAGATTGACATGCCATCCTGAGTTGGTTTCTGACTAGTGCTGAATGATGGTAAAATACAGTTCAGTATTTATCCACAAAATATTGCTTTCTCTTATGCTTTTAAAATAAAAAAAATACCTGTTTGTTAGTACGTTTACATTACTTTTGCTTCCAGTATAAATTACATCATACATGAAAAGACCAATGTGCACTTCTTGTTGGGTTTTTTTCTACTTGTCAATGAATGTTTGTATAATAGATTAAGTGGTTTATGTAAATCATAAAGCCTAGTCCACATTTTAATAAAGCCTAAATATACAGTAGCTTATTGCATTGCATAAGTGATTATTAAAATGTTTTGATTTTAAACTGTTAGTAAAATACCTGCACAATATATGCTGTAAGTTTCAAGAAACCTTGACAACACTTGCATACGTTTACTTTGTACTGCTTCTCTGACTTTGATAAGCAAACTTTTCTATATGTGGTCTTACTAAACTCTGTGATGTTTTCCCTCTAGGAGCTAGATAAGGAGCTTCCAGTTTTGGAGCCATACTTCATTAAAAGTCCACAGATTGCGGGTAAAACAGGATTGGGAATGCGAGTCACGTGGATGGGACATGCAACTGTCTTGGTGGAAATGGATGATCTTACATTTTTGACTGATCCCATCTTTAGCCAGAGAGCTTCTCCTGTTCAGTTTTTGGGGCCGAAACGTTACAGGGGACCCCCATGCACAGTTGCTCAGCTTCCGAAGATTGACGCAGTGGTCATCAGCCACACTCATTATGACCATTTGGATTCAGGCACAATAATAAATTTGAATGAGCGCTTTGGAAGTGATTTACGCTGGTTTGTTCCTCTTGGTCTTTTAGACTGGATGCAGAAGTGTGGCTGTGAGAATGTTATTGAGCTGGATTGGTGGGAAGAAAACTGCGTACCAGGACATGATGAAGTTACCTTTGTGTTCACACCAGCACAACACTGGTGCAAACGTACGCCTACAGATGATAATATGGTACTTTGGGGCAGCTGGTCTGTCTTGGGCCCATATAATCGCTTTTTCTTTTCTGGAGACACTGGATACTGTAAAGTGTTTGAACAGATAGGCAAACGCTTTGGCCCTTTTGATTTGGCTGCTATTCCCATTGGAGCTTATGAGCCAAGGTATAGTATTTCCTTTGTTTAGAAATTTAAAAAAATATATATAAAATACTCCATTATAGAAAACTCCTAGAACCTCCCGTCCCCCCATTCCTAAATTTTATCATTGTTTACTTAAAGCAATGAATGGTCTTTTAAAGCATCACTGTTACACTACTCTAGAGAACTATGCTCCTGCCAATTGTCTGTGTTTGTATATGGAGCTTGCACATTCTCCCTTTCTAGTCTTCTCTGAATAAACCCACTTTCTCCCACATCCCTGAGGTGTACATGTTAAGTTAATGGGAGTCTGAAAACTTCTATGAGAGACTGGCACTGCTTTATCTTAGTGCGTTTAGAAATGAAAACCTCAGTGGTCAGTAGGGATACTCCAAACTGTTTTTTTAAGGCCGATACCAATCACTGATTTTATGTTACTTGATTGGCATTTATATCAGATTTGGACAATTTTTTTTTTTTCATTTATGCCTTTAAAAAACATCATAGACTAATGTCCTGCATAACCAGACAAATATAAGCCTCATGCCCTATATTAAAGTGTATTATTATAATTAAACTATAAACCACAGGTGTTAACTGTTAAATTTATATTAACAGAATGAAATTCTGTAGGCTTACTGTTTAGTAACCATAAAATACTACATTTTCCTTAAAATACATACTAATAAAATATGTACAAAATATTTATCCATAATACATATGGCATAAAAGAAAATAAAATGCTTCTCATAATTACAAGATGTCATATTTATTTTTTCTGTAATGTGCCTATCAAGGCTTAATTTAAAAAAAAATAGTTTTCACCATTTTTTTTCTATCAAATAAAAATTTATATTCTTACAGAATTAATTGATATTGGCAATTAAACACTGCTTAAATGTAAATAGTCATGTAGTATTTATAGGTTTCAATCATTTTAAATCATTAATTGCACTATAGCTTTTTGCTGTTACATACATACACACATACATACATATTTACAGGTGTTTGGTTTTCTTTTTTCTTCAGTGTATCAGCTAAACATCCATAATTCTATTGAATTCTATTGTTAACTAAGCATCAAATTCAAATTTCTCTTTATCTAGTTAAAAGTGTAAATTGCTGTAAGCTGCATTTTAAACAAGCATGCTATCCAAATTAAAGTAGTGTCCATATTAATCTAAATGGCAAAATAAAAAGGTCTGATTTCCTTAAACTAGCTTTTCTTGCCATTTGTCTAATTGCACAGGACGACTTCTCTGATTCCTTTTTTTCAGCTTATTAGTCTTCTTTCGTTAACGTAAAGACTGATAGTCCAGTTGCCTCTGGCTTATTTATCAAACAAGCTCACACTTTCTGCTGTTTGTTTACTCTGCAGGAAGTTTGCTGCAAAAGACAACAGCAAAGACGTGTGTAGGCTTAACTTTTGTAATACCTTGCGTAAAGGAGTACTGCAACTAAATTACCATAAAGCTTAGAAAAGCTTTTTACCGATCACCCATAATGTCAAATATGAATATTCATGCTCAGGTTTTTTTTTGGCCTGCATTGCAATCTTAAGTTACTATCCAAATTTCAATGTGTGTAGTCCTCTGCCTACTAAATTCTTATAATATTTCCATTCATGCTAGAAAGATGAAGTAGGAAAGCTGTATAAAGAATATATATATGAATGCTTTACTTTTTTGGTAACAGGTAATTGTTGTAATTGTCCATGTTCTATACAACACAAAAATACCAGTCTTGTTGAAATCTATTTATTTATTTTGGAAAAGGTGGTTCATGAGATGTCAGCATATAGATCCAGAAGAGGCTGTAAGGATTCATATTGATGTTCAGGCTAAGAAATCACTAGGAATTCACTGGGGGACATTTGCTTTAGCCTATGAGGTGAGTGTACTGCAATAGAAAATGAAAGTATTTTACAGTTTACAGTTAACATTATCTGTTCAGAAAAAAGTAATTTTAAAACATCAACTACAGTATGTGTAATATCAATGCTGAGTGGGTTGGTGGTGTTCCATGGAAAGCATCTACACTAGTGGTGGAATTAATGGTGCAAGGGCTTTTTAGTGTGGAATGTAGAATTTTTGTTGTCTCACAGAAAGCTGCAACTTGGCACAAGTAGTGGCTGAAACCAGATATATGTCTGGAGACAAACATGAGTGAATTGTTCTTAAAACTAGTGGTGATTTTGAAATACAAAGATCAGAGGTGCTCTGTTAACTTAGTCCAACAGATCAGCCTAACAGCAGCAGTAAATGCACAGTTAAGGCTGCATAACATCCACCTTCTGACTGCACATCTAAACAAATATTTGCTGCTGTTATGTCGTATAGTGATGCAATAGTCAAAATGACAGGAAGATACTGTAGCAGAGGCACTTCTGAAATGTGTGAAGCCCAGTAGCTGTGGTGGTCAATGTGTATGTGTGTACTTTCTGTCTTCACTGTTGCAGTGCTCATTACAACATACAAAGAAATGCTTAAGCTTTGATTAACTTGTGCTATTTAAGCTCCTGATGCAATTTTAGTGTAAGCATCATGTCATCTGTTCAGTTTCTTTTGCTCTCTGAAACTCCGCCAGAGATTTAAAACACAGGAACTGGAGAAGTTAGGGGCAGGTGCTTTAGGAAGAAGCCCTGTGGGTGTGTAGCCTTTGCAGCGTAGGTTTTCTCTGTTGTTCCTCTCACACTTTTTAACGGGTTGTCCTTCGACATGCATTCATGTTTGAGAATCACGTCTGACTCTGTGAGACTAACCAACAAGAAACTAGAAGTTACTAACTACTTTTACTCTGCATCCTCAGTTGTACGCTTT
The DNA here is from genome assembly GCF_016835505.1 of Polypterus senegalus. Taxonomy (NCBI): domain Eukaryota; kingdom Metazoa; phylum Chordata; class Cladistia; order Polypteriformes; family Polypteridae; genus Polypterus; species Polypterus senegalus. The sequence continues at coordinate 41,119,661 of NC_053161.1, forward strand.
CTAAAATCTTTGAATAAAAAATGACTCCATGTGGGTTATAGAAAAAAAATTATACTTTTTCTTCCATCATGGCTAGAGCTCCTATTTTGCCATTTCTTGCCATACGTGCAAATGACATGCCAATGCATGATGTGCATGCAGGAAGGAGGACAGTTGCACTGGCTTAAAAAAAAAAAAGTAAAGCATGGCTTTGATATATAGTGTAATCATTTTATATCAGATTTAGTATCTCGCACTTTATAATTACATTCCTATTCTCTGTTTAGTCAGCACAGTCTAAGCTGACATTCCGTCACGCAAATGAGTGGTTTCAAGGGATCCTTTAAAAGGGGCAAACCTGCCAAGCTCTCAAAAGAGCCACGGTGAGCTACCCCAGAGTGATGTTAAGAGCAAGAAAGCCTGGGCCCTCAGAGTTTACACCGTGCTACAAATATACCAGCATTCCCAATCAAACATTGATAGCAGGTGTCTTAGCTGCCTGTCGAGTAGTGGAGAGTGTACTGTAAGAGCATGGACATCTTTTCAGAGGGAATGTCAGTGCAAGAGCAGGCAAGTGGGGAACAAAAGCTACATGTAATATCACTACTTGCTCAACCTAAACTAAATCTTAAAAGAACAAAGTACTGTATATGTACAGACAAGATTATCAAACGTTGTTTATGTGGGTGAACTATGAATCAATACAAATTGTTGTTATGACAAACTGACAACTTTATCCTGTGGCTTAAAAGAACTGCCTGCATTGCTATACTTGTGTGACTGCTTAAAAAAAAATGTGGCCCTTGCTGGTTTTAACCAATTGAGATTCTCTCACAATGCAGGGCTCAGATAGCTGGCTTATTACCAAGCCAAGCTGCACGAAGAAAACAGTGGAAAACCAGGAGACTGCTCTTGGCGCACACATGGCTCAGTTTATTTCAGTAAAGGGGGAAAAGCCTTTCAGTGCTCTAAAGAACTGCAAACCTTGGAGTACTAAATGGGTCCTTGGCATTGCAGCAGACATTAACATTGGCATATTTCCAGAGTGGTGGGAATAACACAATTATCTGCTTGTTCTTAGTTTGTTAAAATGCACTCGGTGCAATCGTTTTTAGAAGGAACTGCTTAATAACATATAGTTGTGCAGTGTTTCTCAACTATTTTTTTTGCTTTTATTATAGTTAAATGGCATTCAGACGATGATTTAAAAGCAACGTTAATTCCAGTGGCAGCTTTTTTTTTTATTTAAAAAAAAAAATTAACAACTTGAATCCTCAGATCATAAAAATGTTACATATTTCCAAAAAAAGGGGGGGTTGAGTAATGCTGTATAAAATATTGAATACTAGTTATTGTAGTGTACTCTGTGTTATATAGTAATTTATAATTGGAAGCCTCTAAGCATATTTAGGCACAAGTGTTTTCTAATTAGGTAAAGGGGTTTGTTTGTGTGTGTATATGTATATATAATTAGAATTTACTAAAAATGAAAATGTTTAGATAAAACTGTCAGCAGAGTTGAAGGATTTGTAGTTTTTTTTTTTTTTGTTTTACTTACTTTTATTAATAAATAAACTTGCAACATACACAGATTTTTATTCTATCAATTACAACAGTTTTTTGCTTATGAGTAAATATAGTTTTGTTGAGTCCAATATTTGGTATACTGTTACTGCTAGTAAACCAATTGTATATGTAAATGTGTATAAAGAGCAGAATTTAAAATATAACTAAAGATAAGTTGAACGGATTAGCAGTAGTAGTGCAGTGGTTAGTGCTGCTGTCTTATTCCTTCCAGTGAGTGGCTAGTTTCAAACCTTGATTTACTCCGTGACTATGCAAAAAAAAAATTTTTATATATATTTTTTTTTGTCCCAACCCCACCTAGTTTGTGTGTTTTCATCCCACATCCTGAAGATGCGAGAGTGAGGTTGGCCAGTGACAATAAATGGACCTCACTGAGGGTGTGTGTGTAAGCATGTCCTGCAGGGTTGGTTTTAGTCTTGATGGTGCTTAGCTCTCCTCAACATTGGAATTGGATTGTGTGGATTTAGAAACGGGATTAATGCAGTTTAGGTGAAAGGAGAAATTCAGGGCAGCACATGTTGCACATTGAACACATTGGCCAAAAAAATGCATTCAGGGGAAATACTAACTTTGATGTTACTGAAATAGATTTTATGTAAGATACTGTAACTAGCATTTTCTTCTTTTATGTGCTTTCTTTACATTTTGCTTTTGTATATACTGGAATTTTGTTCAAATTATATTGCTTGTTATACCCAATGTGTTTTGAAATAGAAGTTTATGTTGTTATTGTGATTAGCATAGCAAAGTTGTAGCATAAAATCATGTACAAATGTATTAAAGCAGAAAGAGTAAGAGCATTTTAAAAATTAATTTTCTCTTCCATTTTATGATCCCACTTAATCCTTTTGTTGGAATCAGGAGGCAACCCTGAACAGTTGCCAGCCCATTGCAGAACACTCATGCAGCCACTTATACACAGCAATTTAAGAGCTGTCAATCAGCCTAACCAGCAAGTCTTTGGGATGTTGGAAGAAAGTGGCCTTCAGTTCTGCTGATTGTCTTAATGCATTATAGTACAATGTAAAGTAAAGTGATTGTACGTGGTATACTGACACAGCGCAGCAAGCACAGATTACTAACCAAAGCATTGACACTAAACAATAGTAATACATATCAAACAATCAGATATAAACGCAGCATGTACCAGACACAACAAGTAGCAATGAGAGCTGTGGAACTGTCACTACCACTGAATCTGTGGTGTAATATAATTGGTAGTGTAGGTCATTAATAAAAGGGTTTTCTAGAGGTGAAACTCCCAGACAATGGGAAGAACTTGTAAGCTCTTTGAGGTGTCCGTTTCCTCAATAGTGAATGTTTATTACAGTCAGGCAGCTATGCTTGTCAATGTCATAGTGTTAGAAGAGACTCTTTGTAAAGATGGACCTACCAATACTTATCTACTCAATGTAAGATTATTATAATCTTTATTACTTCAGAATTTCATCATTTAAATAAGATATGTCTCAAGATTTTATTGTTCATTGGACGGCATAAGGTCTAATTTCATTATGTGAAAAGTATTTTAGCATCTTCTCGATTTACTTTACTCTTCAAATAATTTGTACTTTTTAGCTATTCTTTTGTTTGTTTGTTTATTTGCTTGTTTATGACTGGTTGAGTGTTTAATTAAGCTTAATCAAACATCTTTATTAGCTTTAATTGTATGCTTTCAGTGTCCTAAGCAATTACAGCACATATTAATCTAACAAGCTTGTTTTTATTTTTTTTTTTCAGTTCTATCTGGATCCTCCTGTTAAACTTAAGGAAGCTGTGGAAAGATATGGACTGAAACAAGACAATTTTTTTGTTTTAAATCATGGAGAGTCTAAAGAGTTGAAATTTGAAGAAGATGCTTTTGAATAACATGCATCTATTAGCATGGACTTAAATGAGAGATGCTGGCTTCTAAAACAATCATTTGCTGGACTATTGAAGTTCTAGTGGAATGTCAAAACAATATTTCATGATTCAGTTGTCATCATAATCAATATTTTTGATAGCATAATAGTTGATGATTTTTTTCTGATCAAGTGTTAAAGCAAATATTTACCCCAAATGTCAAATTCTTCTGTAATGTCTAAGATTGTGAAGAATCCAGGGTTTTCAGTTCAGTAAAGTGTTTGCAGGTAGCCATTGAAGGTGCATCTTGAATATTTGCAAGTTCATTTCAGGGCCTGATATTAAGAGCCATTTCATTGCATTGCCTGTTTTTCTTTCCCAAGTCTTTGGGCAGACGCACTGTTAACATTAATGCCGTTTAACTGCACTGAAAATTGTGAATTCTTCTCACTCAGAACATTTCTGAAGGTGAAAAATAAAAGTTTTTTAATCACCATTTTTAATTTAAAATTTGAATGAAGTATTTGAAAATTTAATATTTTATAATTTAAGAAACGTTTATTGGGAGATGATGCTGGTGCCTCACATTTATCAAAAAAATCCTATTTTAATTCCTTTGGGATAAGTAGTCCACAATTCAGCTGTGTTGCTGTCTTGTTTTGCAAATATTGAAGAGACTCATCATTATCAGGTTTTGGATATCATTTTGATATTAAATTTCAAGAAATTGCCATCGTTGGCATATAGAAAGTAATTGGTCCAAAACTGCCAACTTCTCTTTTACATGTTAAACAGTTCAATCAAATATGGGAAATGGGAGAGCTCGGTATTTTTTAAATTGTGCTTTTAAATAACACAACAAAGCAGCTGTAAATTAAAAATGTATTTTTGTTTAAAATGTATATATAGGGTGAACATTTTATGGAGGTTGCCTTATGCTAAAAGAAAATGAAATAGGTTTTACACGTGTTCTATATCCAGCGCAATATTTATTTAATTTGACAGAGTAATCGTTCAAGTTGTAGAGAAATGTTCAAATTAATTACATTACATAGAAATCTTTATTGTACATTACATTCTTGGCTGGATCACTTTTAAAAGACTGAATTTAAACTGCATGCTTGGCCTGTTGTGTATCACATTGATGTGAAATTTATTTACTGTTGTGCTAATACATGGCACAGACTGAAATTCCTAAAAATGTTTTTATCTTTCTTAAAAGCTGCTAACATGACCAGTCTTATGTTGTGGGTGATGTTAAGGTCTGCCATGTAAATATGAGTTTCCTATTCTTTCCTGAGGATCGAGAATTTCATTTTACCATAATATTCTCAAACTTGCTTAACTAAATTGGTCAGAGATTTAAATTTTAATGATCTTGATTTTCCTGATCTTGTGTACCTTTTTCCGGAGCTTAAATATAGTAAGTCTGTCATGCTTACAACAAAAAAAGGCCTTTCCCAGTGATGGCAGCCCTGAGCATTGGCAGCTCAGTGCTCATTCTATAACAGAGATCACCCTGGACTGAATAATGGAGAATAGAATAATGACTGACTGACTGATAGAATGCCAAGCCTCCTTTTCCACTATGGCAGTGTAGCTGGTTTTATGTGGGTAGAAGTAGTCACCCATGTTGATCCCTGTCCTCCAAGGCCCCACTGATGCACACGCCCACATAGGCTGACACTGGACCAGTTAACCCATTTGGGGCATCTGCTTCCTAGGAATTAAATTCACTGAAAATTGTGTCTTACCGAAATAAAGAAATCAACCCCCTACCACTGCCCTGTGAGCCATTGACAGAGAAACAAAAGTACAAAGAAAGCAAAGCATTGGACAAAGGGGGTACTTAGACTGTTCCTTTAAATATGGGCTTACACACCAAAAAACGAAAGAAAAAACACTGAAGGAAACCATTGAGCCGCATAATATGATGTATTTGTCCTTATTCTTTTCAGCAACCCAGAGAATATTCAGTTTCTAAATTTGGAAATTAGTGCACTTTTAAACAAAATACTTATCTGTTTAAAAAGTGTAAGTGATTTTTCCAAAAACTCTACGGTAAACTAAAAATGTGCTATTTTTTCAGTTGGTATGTGCAGAATGATGGCTAACATGTCATCCCATAATAGAAAAGTGGTCACCTGTATCAAACATAAAATATAAGAAAAAATAAGGCTGCTATAGAACTGTTGCCTATTTTGGAAAACTCTCTGCTTGCTTGCCCCTGCTGTTTATCCTTGAACTTTTAATATCTTTTATTTCTTTGCTAGCCCAAGAGGTTCTCTTGTTTTAAGAAGCTAACCGATCAAGTCTTGGATTTTTGTACATACACATTCTTCAAGTTTACTTAAAATTGTGAGGTTCAGATTAAGTTGGCTATCTGCTGTAAATTAGACCTGGGGTGTCTGTGGCCCACCCATACCTAGCTCTTGTCATATACCCCTTTGCTGCTCAGAAAATGGATAAACAGAGTGGTGGCTTTATAGATGACCATTTTGAGATGGCATATTTTCTTAACAGTTGCTGTCAGTGTCAACAAGCTGTTGCACTTTTAGCTGGAATCTCACACAGATACATGAAGTAAGCAGGGAACCTAGGACTTGAGGGACACACATGCAGAGCAGACAATCGATTATTAAAAAGCTGTGATACGGGAAAGAGTCAAGGTTTAGAGAAAAGATGGTTAGATGATACAGTATCTGGGAAGTGCCTGGGTTAAGCATTCCAAGAGCAGTCCAGCGTTGGCACAACAATCCATTAAAAATGATGGTGTGCAGTGATGATGATAAAATTCAAAAATTAAAAAGAAACAATGTATTTATGGAGAGTTACCATTGTACTTCTGGCACCTTTCAAGTTTGAGACTGAGCTGGTTTCACTGAAAAATCTTTCAGGACAGCAGTCATCTTACCCAGTGTAACCATTACACAAACCCTCTCACAGACAAACAAATACTAATGGTTAGATTTTCCTTTTTTCCTGACCCAGATATTGGCACACAACATGAATGATGCTCACTTTTTAAAAAAGTATAGTCAGATTCCATATTGGATTTTCATGCAAGTTATGTCACAATGGATGTGAACATCAATGACATTGTCAAACAAAACTTAACTTGTTCACCTGGCAAATGGGAACAAGATGAAGTCTGCTGATATTCATTTGAAGTATCAAACCAGTGGAGGTTTTTGTATTCTTTCAAAAGTGAATCTTCACACCCACATGCTGTATAACCTTTTTGTTTTAGATAAAAGTTGATCTTTTTTCCCTGTTATCAAATGAGGAGCTGCAGTTCTTTTCAAATCATCATGTTGTGTAATTGTCTTCAACATCCTTGCTGCTTTTGCTAATATTAATATTTCTTAAATATACTTTTGTTTTTCCCCCCCATTTTTCTATTTAAAAAAGTAAGCCAGATTATATCAAAAGTACAGCCTCTGTAAACAAGCATCCAAGGGTCTTCTGTCAGCTCTCTAGTGGTGCGACTCCACTACAAAACTGACAAGAATAATGAAGCTAATCTTGACATTTATAATTCAAAGGTATGTTAACAATTTTATTTTTCTTCTACTAACTCTGTAGAATGCCTTCAAGGCGTATCATTATTTAAACAGTTTTGGACTTTTTTCTCCGTGGGACTGCACGGAATATTGAGTGTAGGTTAAAGTTCTGACTTGAGTTTGTCCACAACACTGACTTTGGCCTTTTGCTGGAAAATGAAAATTCACTGTACAACCAGGCATCTCACAGATAGCAGTAGGTGATCCTCCAGCATGCACTAACAATTTACTTTTTATTTTACTGCTGTAAGCATTTAAAGTCTTAACCTACAAAAATATGCCTATAATGTGGTGATGTCACCTCATTTTTTTTGTTTTATCGCAAAAACATGACAACGGATCTCATTGGAGCAGGTAATTTTAATTTTTACTTGCTCTCAGTGACTTCTTTTAATTCTTGTAAACTGTATTTTCCATCTGATGGTGCTTTTTTCCAAACAAGTTTTTTACCACTAACATGACCCAGATGTGACCTGTACGAGTGGATTCTCCCACTACACAGCATTAACTTGAGCTACTTCTTTGTATACTTGGCATTAGATGGGGCTCTTATTCTGTAGATTTACAGCCGTGTTTACTCCAGTTCTGTAAAGTAGACCCAAGTGTGCTTTTTTCAATACCCATTTTCTTCTACTTTTGGACTGAGTGCAGCTTATTCTATATTTGTTGTTCTTTTTTCCTTTGGGTTAGATAGTTTTTGGAAGAAGACTCGTGAGAAAAACTGAAGAATTTCCCAGATAGAGGAATTGACTGTCAGGAGTGGATTTTGATGCTATTCCAATACAGAATAACTAGTATTAAATACACCAATACAATAACCTTTGAAGTGTACAGTGCCTTTAATAACCATTTAATATTGTACTGCAGTCTCATAATGTTAAGTTTTTTTTTTTTAATCTTGTGCATATGGTACATATCCAAGACTTGTTTAGCAAGGAAGTGGCTGTCTAAAATGCCTTAAAATGTGTGTGAATTTTTTAGATAACAGAACATGAAAGCACTGTTCTTTTTCTGTTTCACAAAAGGCATGGTTGATGTCCTAGAGGACAAAAATGGAATGTGAATGTAATGTAGATGCTGGCCATCTGTCAGTGACTAAAAATGCTTTTAAACAAAAAAAGGAATGCTAGTCACCACTCTCCAATTACCACACCACCAGATACTTGCATCCATATCCATTAGCAAAAAAGAGAGAAGTATTCAGAGTGGGTCAAATTAATCCTGGGGTATCATTCCTTGTGGCCTTTGTGTCCATCTCCATTAGAGCAGCATACAGTAAGAAAAAAAAGTTTATGTGCCAGCGCAAAAATAAATGTTATAAATGTATGCTGCTATTCATCATGAGGGTTGGAAAACTTTCAGGTTTTCTACTTTACCGAATCATTACATGTAAGATAACTGCATCAAAGCCTTAGTTTTAGTTATAAAAGTGTTATTTTATGTATTAAATGGAACAATAAATATGTATAGAGTTCTTTGTTGGTTAAATTAGTGGGTTATTGTGTACAGGTGAGTTTGCCGGTGCTTTTGTATTCTTTTTTTTTTTTTCCAGTAACTACCTGGCTATTTTTTCCATTTTTTGTTTAATTATTAAATGTAATCTATGTTCATGCTGTCCACAACACGATTTCTAAGGCAGAGTTAAAGTTACGATGAAAGCTTTAAAAGCTGAAGTGGCTTACAAACTTGAGCTGCAGTGAATGTAATAATCTACTTCATGTTTAATGACACCTCTTGTAATGCTGTTCTTACACTTAGCGGCACCATGTGGTTTACTTCTCTTGGTTGCTTATTTATACTCCTAAATTATATTAAACTGTAGTTTAGACTCCTTTATTTTTTTTAACTGTTTTTTTTACTGTCTTTGAATCAGTAATATCATACTTTCCCCAGGAGGTAGCCTGGTGGTGCAATGGATCTTCCCAGTGTGGTCATATAGGCTCCTTCCACTATGACTCTGAACTAGATTACATTGGTTTGAATATGTTTGACTCATTCATGGTCAGAACTGAGCACCTGTGAACCTTTGAACTGTGTTTTATGAATCTATAAAGTAAGATGAACATTTTAATATACATTCTGTTGCTATTTATTAGTCCATCACTACATGGCAGAGATGTATTTTGTAAGAGGGATCATTTCTGTATTCATAAATGAGTGCCCGATTCTAGTACTGTGATTTCAGCAAGGTGTTCAGCTAAAGCCACGAGTTTACCTGAAGAAACTGCTTGCACATCTTGACCTGAATGCTGGTCCTGACGTAGAACCTTAAATGAGAGGATTATCTGTAAAAATATGCACTTGTGACTTTTTCTCCTCTTTTTTGAAACTGAAGAGCTCCCAACAAGTCCCAGAAGTGAATTTCGGCAAAGGGTCAGTGCTGTATTCCTGCTTATATACTTTATCATTCACATTCTCTAAAACAAAAAACTGAAGGAAGTATAACTGTGAATAGAAGGCTTTCTTTAATTTGGTCAGCTTTTATAACTTAGAATCAACATACATTTTTATATTGATACCATTATCTTTGCCACTTGATTTTTCACTTCTACATCAGGATGTAGTAGCAGTAAGGACAGTTTTTGATAAAACTGAGAGGTTTCTCCATGTAGAATGAAGTATAAAGAATCTTTTTTAAGTTTAAGAATTTCTGTTATGTGGATAGAAGCCTCCGAGTCCTTCAAATTTCCAACAAAGGTCAATGCTCGAACAAGAACTTCTGTGTTTGTGCAGCTGTCAAACAATAAAATAAGTGATGCTGGTGCCTGAAAAAACAAAAACGCCAACACATTAATATGGCTAAAATTGTCCTTCCTAAACAGTTAACCAACAGCAGATTCAGAATCATGTACATAACGAGGCATTTCAAAACAGACTTTACCACGTACTAATTTTAGAAAGTATCTCTACAATTGTGCAGTTCAGGTTAATTTTGCCACCAAGAACAGCTTGGATGGTCTGTCATTAGGGACTGACTAAACTGGTTCAGGCAAAGCAAAAAAGCTAGAAATATAAAATTACTTAATGTTGATATCAAAATTAACACCTGTTGACAATTTAGTCCTATATTGCAAAATTTAATCAGGGTTCTAACTACATGCCTGGCATACTAAATTTAGTAATATTGTTTTATTTTTTACAAAAGTCTAAAAAAATGTCTAAAATGAAGCTGTCAAAAAAAAAAAAAAAATTTAATAACAAAGTGGCTTTCAACACTTTTTATCATTCCACCATGGATTATGTGGACTTTTAGCAAGCACTTCCCTAAGAGGATGGGTTTATCCCACTGCTTAATTCAAGTTTATTGTCCCAGAATCTGATGTAGCTACATATTTACAGTCATGGATGAAATTATCGGTACCCCTGGAATTTTCCCAGATAATGCACCATTTCTCCCGGAAAATTGTTGCAATTCCAAATGTTTTGGTATACACGTTTATTTCCTTTATGTGCATTGGAACAACACAAAAAACTGAGAAAAAAAGCCAAATCTGACATCATGTCACACAGAACTCCAGAAGTGGGCCGGACAAAATTATTGGCACCTTTTCAAAATTGTGGGTAAATCGTTTTATTTCAAGCATATGATGCTCGTTTAAACTCACGTGTGGCAAGAAACAGGTACTGGCAATATAGCAATCACACCTGAAGCCATTTAAAATGGTGAAAAGTTGACTCAACCTTTCTGTTGTGTGTCTGAGTGTGCCACACTAAGCATGAAGAACAGAAAGAAGAGCAGAGAATTGTCTGAGGACTTGAGAACAAAATGTACTTTAGGAAGCCAAAATCCTTCTGGGTGAACGTCGTGTGGACAGATGAGACAAAGGTAGAGCTTTTTGGTAAAGCTCATCATTCTACTGTTTACAGAAAACAGAATGAGGCCTACGAAGAAAAGAACACAGTGCCTACAATCAATGGTGGAGGTTCTAAGATGTTTTGGGGATGTTTTGCTGCCTCTGGCACTGGATACCTTGATTGTGTGCAAGGCATCATGAAATCTGAAGACTACCAAAAGATATTGGGGTGCAATGTAGGGCCCAGTGTCAGAAAGCTGGGTCTGCGTCAGAGGTCATGGGTGTTCCAGCAGGACAGTGACCCCAAACATGACTCTAAAAGCACCTAGAAATGGTTGAAGACAAAGTGCTGGAGAGTTCTGAAGTGGCCAGCAATGAGTCCGGATCTAAATCCGATTGAACACTTATGAAGAGATCTCTAAATTGCTGTTGGAAGAAGGAGCCCTTCAAATCTGAGAGACCTTGAGCAGTTTGCAAGAGAACAGTGGTCGGAAATTCCAGTCGAGAGGTGTAACAAGCTTGTGGGTGGTTATAGGAAGCGTTTGATTTCAGTTATTTTTTTCCAAAGGGTGTGCAACCAAATATTAAGTTGAGGGTGCCAATAATTTTGTCCAGCCCGGTTTTTGAGTTCTGTGTGACATGATGTCAGATTTGGCACTTTTTCTCTGTTTTTTGTATTATTCCAATGCACATAAAGGAAATAAACATGTGTATACCAAAACATTTGTAATTGCAACAATTTTCTGGGAGAAATGGTGCATTTTCTGGGAAAATTCCAGGGGTGCCGATAATTTCGGCCATGACTGTATCTTCATAGATGTATTGTTTTTAGCAAGCAGCACGATGCAGATGCTTAAGGGTCTTAGGTTGCCATTTCCTTCCCCACTTCTGACTTGGTGCGAGACCCTTAGCAAGTTATTTAACTCATAGTATGTATGGTATTCTCAACTTGTAAGTCACAATGGGCAAATACATCAGTTTAATGTACAATAAGGAGAATGTTTAGCTAACGTCTTGTGGTATTCCAGAAGTATTTTGAGGACATCCATTCCAAGTAGTGTTGCAGCCCCTGCTATCTAGGGATTTGATCATGTTAGATCAAAATATGGAGGCTTAGTAATATAGCATGGGCAATACACCAGGGAAAAATGTAACCATCTGCAAAGATCACTATTTGAACACATAGTCAGATCCAATCTATTGTTATATAGATACTGCAGATCCTCTATGATTGTGTTGACAGCCACGATTAACTTCTGTCAACCTCCAGTTTTTGAACCTAAACTATGTATATCAGCCTGCCAAGCTTAATGGGTATTCACCTGGATTAGAAAAACTCACCAGACAATACATGCTTATGGGGTGGCTGTTACTTATAACATATGGGGGTTAATACAAGTTTATTTTCATGATTTCCATCAGGATTAAAAGAAAACTCCTAACTTGCTTGTGCTTATATTGAAAGGAGTCTTCACTGGATCCACAGTAAATTGTTTTAATTCTATAGTTTCTTGCAAAGCATCCTAATTCTAATTTACCTATTTCTATAAAAAAACAATTTGACAAATGACATTTGACAAATGGTCAGACAACCATCTTAGTCCCAGAAAGTCAGTCTTTTCATAATGAAAAGAGTAGGTGTAAATGAAGCTGATACATTATATTTAGGTTCAAGATTATTAATGAATATTTTTGAAAAATCCAGAAAATTTCTATTTTGTCTGATTACTCTCTGGTTTGTTACTAAAGTAAAAAAAAATAATTAGGTATTTCTCATTTTCAGGAGCTATTTTGCAATCAACTACCTAGTATTTAGTCACAATTGGTGATGATTCAATGGTGCCAGTGTGGATCAACAGCATACCATGTGCCATAATGAGAAGATTAAATGATTAAAAGCAGGAAGGCACATGCATTGCTGTGGAATGTTGGTTGTGAGCAATACACTAACTAATAAAAGTCACGTCTGTCTTGCCTAATTACCATATATTTAGGATCATGACTGCATATTTTGAAAACTGTCATGCTAACAAGACACTTATCTTTAACTTGGTTTTTTTTAAGCTTTTAAAACAATAATGTAGTATTCATGCTTCATTTGCAATAACAGTAATCAGTATTAAAATGCAGAAAAAGGAAACTTCATCCAGCCTTTAGTAAGCATATAAAGGAGATTTATTAATTTAATAAGACTTCAGCTCTTACCTGGGCTTTGAGGATATCTTCCACCAAGTCTGGATTGGCAGATAGATTCACCAGAACTTTTAGCACCTGAATCTGTAGGCAAGACAAAATATCATGTTTAATGTATTGTAGAATATAGAATTTGCTAATTCTCTGACAATATGTTACACTATGTATTATGGAAATGTAATCATTCCAAATCCTACTACTTAACTATTACTAATACCAAGTCCATTTATTTCATTTTCATGTTCTTTTTCAAATGAGGCTATTTTTGTGTTGTAGGGTGACACAGTGGGCAGTGCATTGTTTCAGCTTCTAAAATGGTTTAAAGTGATACAAAATATGAAAAACAATGTGCAACAAATCGGATGAGGCCTCACTTTTATTCATTTCCAAGCCAGGGCAGCAGAATCATTTGGAGAGAGATCTCAATTTATGAACATAAATTGGCAAAATGGCACACAAACACTTTCACTTTCTCTGCTTTGTGGTTTAGTCAGACTATTTTTCCCACAAAAACTCTCAAGTGGCCTCTTTAATAATAAAAATACTACCATTTATACATAACACAAGGATCATTATAAAGTGGATATACAGTGGAGGAAATAATTATTTGACCCCTCACTGATTTTGTAAGTTTGTCCAATGACAAAGAAATGAAAAGTCTCAGAACAGTATCATTTCAATGGTAGGTTTATTTCAACAGTGGCAGATTGCACATCAAAAGGAAAATCGAAAAAATAACTTTAAATAAAAGATAGAAATTGATTTGCATTTCATTGAGGGAAATAAGTTTTTGAACCCCTACCAACCATTAAGAGTTCTGGCTCCCACAGAGTGGTTAGACACTTCTACTCAATTAGTCACCCTCATTAAGGACACCTGTCTTAACTAGTCACCTGTATAAAAGACACCTGTCCACAGAATCAATCAATCAAGCAGACTCCACACTCTACAACATGGGAAAGACCAAAGAGCTGTCCAAGGATGTCAGAGACAAAATTGTAGACCTGCACAAGGCTGGAATGGGCTACAAAACCATTAGCAAGAAGCTGGGAGAGAAGGTGACAACTGCTGGTGCGATTGTTCGAAAATGGAAGGAGCACAAAATGACCATCAATCGACCTCGCTCTGGGGCTCCACGCAAGATCTCACCTCGTGGGGTGTCAATGGCTCTGAGAAAGGTGAAAAAGAATCCTAGAACTACACGGGAGGAGTTAGTTAATGACCTCAAATTAGCAGGGACCACAGTCACCAAGAAAACCATTGGAAACACATTACACGCAATGGATTAAAATCCTGCAGGGCTCAAGTTCCCCTGCTCAAGAAGGCACATGTGCAGGCCCGTCTGAAGTTTGCCAATGAACACCTGAATGATTCAGAGAGTGACTGGGAGAAGGTGCTGTGGTCTGATGAGACCAAAATAGAGCTCTTTGGCATTAACTCAACTCGCTGTGTTTGGAGGAAGAAAAATGCTGCCTATGACCCCCAAAACACCGTCCCCACCGTTAAGCATGGGGGTGGAAACATTTTGCTTTGGGGGTGTTTTTCTGCTAAGGGCACAGGACAACTTAATCGCATTAATGGGAAAATGGACGGAGCCATGTATCGTGAAATCCTGAGCGACAATCTCCTTCCCTCTGCCAGGAAACTGAAAATGGGTCGTGGATGGGTGTTCCAGCACGACAATGACCCAAAACATACAGCAAAGGCAACAAAGGAGTGGCTCAAGAAGAAGCACATTAAGGTCATGGAGTGGCCTAGTCAGTCTCCGGACCTTAATCCAATAGAAAACCTATGGAGGGAGCTCAAGCTCAGAGTAGCACAGAGACAGCCTCGAAACCTTAGCGATTTAGAGATGATCTGCAAAGAGGAGTGGACCAACATTCCTCCTAAAATGTGCGCAAACTTGGTCATCAATTACAAGAAACGTTTGACCTCTGTGCTTGCAAACAAGGGTTTTTCCACTAAGTATTAAGTCTTTTTTTGTTAGAGGGTTCAAAAACTTATTTCCCTCAATGAAATGCAAATCAATTTCTATCTTTTATTTAAAGTTATTTTTTCGATTTTCCTTTTGATGTGCAATCTGCCACTGTTGAAATAAACCTACCATTGAAATGATACTGTTCTGAGACTTTTCATTTCTTTGTCATTGGACAAACTTACAAAATCAGTGAGGGGTCAAATAATTATTTCCTCCACTGTACGTAGGTATATACGGTGCAGGTACTGGGCAATAATCAAACAACATGACATAAATCTAAGTTGGCTTGGTTGTGTTTCCCTCTTATGCACTTAATACAGAGAGCATAAACTTAAAAATTACACATCTCCTTTCTTAATTATTGTCTAAACAGTTGCCTTGGAAATTGTTATGCATTTGGGCACATCTCAATGTGGTTTAATGAGATTTCTGATCTCTTAACCTTCTAAATGGGTACAGTTTTCATTTAAAGGTTTCTCAATGCCTGCGTACGTAAATGTAGAAGTGTTATTCTGTGCAGGAGTGTCAAATGCATTGCATACAAGTTTACATTCTGTGTGAATGGTGCTGGCAGCTGGGGTCTTGCACTCTAACAAGTTAGCTTTTCTATGAAATTGGAGGAAGAGACTTTCTGTATGAATGCTAAAGATTATCCAAACACACAGTTTTACTTAATTTAAGTAATCCCAAAAAACAGAAATATACCTGCTAATACATTTGCTTCTAGATTATGAGCAGTATTAGCCTCAGAATCATGCAGTAGTGGTATTTATTCTATTGTTTGCCCTGCCATCTCAAGGGATGGGGCTGATGCTTTGTCTGGAAGTGTTCAGGGCCTCAAGGAGATTTTTACTGGCAATAAAAGAATAGCACACTTTGTTTCTTTGTCCAGGTCTCTCTGCATTTGTTCGCTCTTTTTGGTAGACTGCTGTATTATACCTACAAAGGTTCATATAGTGAGCGTGTTTTAAAAATAACCTGTATGAAATATTTGAAATGAAAAACTAAGAGGGCAATGCCACTTTGTCCCACACTGTGGAATATGTATGTGTTTGTGCTATGTACTACTATTATACTATTGATGTTGAACTAACAGTGTTATAATAGGGACTTAAAGGAAAACTGCATCATCCACTGCACTTTTTATTGAAGTAGATGCAAGATCACTAGCCATACTGTATCTGTGTTTGTACTCCACTTGAGTAGCAACATCTACGGCACCACAGTGGCACTTTTGCTGCCTCACTGCTCCGGGAAACTGGGATCAATTCCAGGCCCGTCTCTGTTTATGATCTCCCTCATGACTAAGATGAGTAGGTTTGGTTGCCTGGCATGGTGTGTGTCATTGTATGAGAACTCCTCTGGTAATGGACTGGTGCTCCAGTCACCATTTCTGCCTTGTTCCTGATGTGACCAAGATGGGCTATTGTCTCAGTAAACTTTAGACTACAATAAACATAACATTCTCAAACCCCCTTAATCCAATTCATGGTCACAGGAGGCCACAGCCTATCCTGGCAGCACAGGGAAACATGCAGGAAACCCACCCTAGGCAGGGTGACATTTTACCATAAACCCCATTCACCAGTTATAGAAAGTAACTAGAGCTTGAATTAAATGTTACTATATGCACCATGCATAAGTACTGAAACCCTTGCAAACTTTTCACAATCTGATGCTTTAATTCAAACAAAGATGAATATTGTACCTTAATGTGCTGCATGCCAAACAAGACTTGAAATTTTTAATGAAGAGAAAAATGCCTCCTGCATATATTACTATGCTGGATTTAAATATTAATGTAAACAAGTTTTTTTTTTCATGCATGCATTTGTTGAACTGTAGCATTATGTCTCTAAACTAATGAAATTCTGTTTTTGCTTGCTCAAATGAATGAAAGACTTGAGTACATTAGTAAGGCTCTGAACATTTTGTCAATTTCAACAAGGGTAAATATAGCACTTGAACAACAATAACTGAACCTCAGACACCATTTCAAGACTAAGAATTGATATGATGTAATAGACAAAAGGATACAAAACCCAAAAAATAGTGTAAGTTGTTATTGAGCAGAGAAATAAAATAAGCATTGCAGCTTTGGATAATACCTTTTCACTAAACACCAAATGCCTTTGCCACCTTCTGGTTTAACGCCCATTGTTTAGAAGATTAACATATTTGCCACTATGAAAGGAAAGACCTGTTCCAATTATGTTGAATGGCACATTTATGCCATGTTTTATGAAACTGTGAACTGCTGAGAACACAAAAAGCACTATAAACGTACCTCAAGTTTATCTGAACCTATCAAAGCTTTTGCTGGAAATTATACAAGAAAGTCATTTCTATCTAACTCCCATATAGCTATGAGGAACTCCAAATATCAATATTATTAGGAAAGGGGAAATGCAGATGTCTAGTCAATGCTAACCTGACACTAGTTTATAACAGCGTGGCATAGGGCCAATAAGAAATCACAGGAAGTGGCGTTAGCATTTTAGTTACAAATGATAAAAATATTTAGTTGTAAAATAACAAAAATAAAAATGTTATCACAATAATACTGTGCATGTATAAAAATATGCAAATTTAATGTAGAATTTATAACAGTTGGGCTTCAAATTATGATTCCAAAAATTGGTATTCATCATCAGGGCATAATGAATCCTCAGCAGAAACAATCTGGCCTTGTAAAGTATTTGAAGTGTGTTTTCACACCATGAAGACACTGCACGCCACCCTTCTGTATATCATACTGTACATATGTACATATATTGATGGGGGTGATGCATTCAGTGTTTTACTACTGAACTCTATACATTGTGGATGTTTCCAGACAATAGGAATTTGGGATGTTAGTCATTGTGAGTCTAGTTAGTCAAGATGTATACTCTGCTCTCCTGTATATGATTAACCATTATGGTAAATGTACGGTAAGTAGTTTACAAAATGCTGATTCTATTTAGATTAAAGCGCAGCTCAATCAGCATTCAATGTGTCCCTCTGGTTTGTGCATTTAACAAGCTTTGCACGGATACATACGTAACCTGCTTATAAAACAGTTGTGGTCAGATATTTACATGAAAACCTGTCATTTAAATTTCATGTTTAATTTTGTAGCGTGTGTTTATTGTGATTCTGAACACATAAGCCAAATTTTGAGTTTAATTTATTGAAAACCATTGTTTTTAAGGAAAGTATGCATGTGTGCTTGTGAGTGTTTTATTTCTATTAATTACTATGTATTTTCAATTTTATAAATGTTGTATAAAAACCTTATATTTTGTTTAAAATATCCACAAGTAGTTCATTTTTTAACAAATACATTTTGGAAAAATTTATAGAAATCTGTTTATTTTGAGAAGTACCATTTCATGGATTTTTGTGTTTAATTTCAAACTTTCTTAGGAAAGAAAAAAAGTTTAGAATTTTTTTTTTATTTTTTTTTTGATCCAGCCTATTCAAATGATGGCTGAGAAGCAACCTCCAAGCGACCTAGCCCATGGTCGCACCAGAAATACAGAGAAGAAACAAGCCTTCAGAAATTCCTACAGTAGTGTACAGTTTATAAATGCAACACTCCACACAGCCGAGCAACATTCAACCTACAATGCAGCATGCTGGTAGTAGTCTATGATAGTGAATTATTTTTTTATTTTAATTTTTTTGTGACAGCATCCGCTGGTATGTTGTACTGGCACCTCGGCCACAACAGCTGCTTGTGACATCAACTATATATTAACTGATTCTATAATCAATTGTGTGTGGAGTCTTAGTTGTATTCCAGTTTCATCAACTGAATTTGAAGATTAAAGTGAATCTAATTGTTACTCCAATGAGGGCCTCATTACTGAAAAGCACTGTCTCGGCATTTTTCTTAATACAACTGGTTGGCCCTCCACTCACACGCTTTGATCCTGAGGATTCATGGCTATTATGAGGACAACGATCAGCCACTGACAGTCAAAGTAAAGAACATATTAGAAAGACTGCATTTGATGAAAACATACCAAAAGTTTGGAAATTTCTAAAGTACTGATTGTTTTGCAGGACTACTTAACATTTTTGTAGAATGTAGAGCTCATTATTAACCTGCAATTAATATTCTTCAATTTGGGAAATTCTGTTTTTATAGCTTTAAACTACCAACATAATATTACGAAATAGAGTACATCTACTCAGGTGGCGTAATGGTAGCACAGATGGTTAGAAATAAGGAGATGATGGGTTGTTTCCCAGGTCATCCATGAGTGGATTTTGCAAAGCGCTTTGAGTAGTGAGTAAAGAGCTACAGTATATAGAGGTAAAGAATTATTATTTCACTTGACTATTTGTCAATTTCAAATGTTAAAGATTTTTTTTCATCAAATAAGCAAAGCATGTGGCACTAGGACTTTCAGCCTCTATATACCTTCACAGTAGTGCTGAGTGGTATGACCACAATTCAATCATGGTATTTTTTAAAATTATACAGGTTTCACAGTATTCAATGGTATTTTTTCCCCATGCAAGAGTGGATGTTAACCACATTTTCTAATAACCTATTCCACTGTCATGAGAATTGTACATTGTACAAAAAATATATTTTAATGTGCACACAAGTATTAATACAGATTTGCATGGCCCCATAAAGTGATAGTTTTCAAGAGGGTGGGCACGAATGAAGAGAAGGAATCATTGTATGACAGTTGCAGTCAAAATATAGAACCTTTCTATTGAACAAATTTTGCAAACAACTTAAACTAAAATTGACAACATATGTTCAACCATCTAAAGAGGCATTTAGACTTAGTAAAATATCCAGAGGTGCTTGTCAAAAGTTGTATTGCACTGAACATGTCTTAGAAAAGGAATAAATAGTAAATATTTTTGTAAACCAAATAACCTTTCTGTTAATCTTAACAATCTCTGTCCGCTGACACATTAAAGTGATTTTTTAAACAACTTTCCCATCATTAAACTGCATAACATTTAAACTAATAAATAATAATAGTGCAACTTCCAGTAATAATACTATTACTTCAAAACTTCAAGCCCAGGTGTTCACCAAAATAAAATAAAACAAATACAACTTGGTGATGACATCTTTACCAACCGAACCGTCATTAAGGCAAATTGCATTAATATGGATCCTCCTTCAAGCTAAGTTATATACATAAATAATAAAACTGCAACTTGCATTTATAATGGTATTTGTGGTATAGCCCTACGGAATCGTATTCGGGCCACAGTGAAGAAAAAAAAACAACTATATGTCGAGATTAAAGTCGATATTTCTACTTTATTCTCGTAGTTTATTTTGTCATTAAAGTAGAATGTCATAAACTAAACTTCATCCTAAAATCAATGTCTAATTCACTAGATTTTCTCAAACCCCGTCATAAGTTATTTAGCACTTTAAATGTTTTAAGTGTTCCCCAACCCAGTTGTTAATCGCTATGCTCTTCTTAAACTGACTTCCTCTTGCACTAAGAGGCAGTGATCACCGCACAGAATACATTCACTTCACGATATTCCTGCTCACTGAAAATGTAGAATGCTAAGATAATTTTTCATGATGAAATGCATTAAAACAGGTATTAAACATACAGTAGATAGATACTTTATTAATCCCAGGGGGAAATTCACATACTCCAGCAGCATACTGATAAAGAACAATATTAAAGAGTGATAACAATGAAGGTATAATAGACAGACAATAATTTTGTATAATATTAACGTTTACCCCAACCTGGGTGGAATTGAAGAGTCGCATAGTGGGGGAGGAATGATCTCCTCAGTCTGTCAGTGGAGCAGGACAGTGACAACAGTTTGTCGCTGAAGCTGCTCCTTTGTCTGGAGATGATCCTGTTTAGTGGCTGCAGTGGATTTTCCATTATCGAAAGGAGCCTGCTCAGTGCCCGTCGCTCTGCCATGGATGTCATACTGTCCAGCTCCGTGTCTACAACAGAGCCTGCCTTCCTCACCAGTTTGTCCAGGGGTGAGGCAAAATATGCATGGTAGTGAGGCGGTAGTGCTGCTCCCTCGCAGTAAGGGGTCCCCAGGTGTATGTTCAGTGTAGAGAAATTTATGGCAGGTGTGACGAGGCTCCAAAAACTTGGATGTACAGTGTTGTGAAAAACTATTTGCCCCCTTCCTGATTTCTTATTCTTTTGCATGTTTGTCACACAAAATGTTTCTGATCATCAAACACACTTAACCATTAGTCAAATATAACACAAGTAAACACAAAATGCAGTTTTTAAATGATGGTTTTTATTATTTACGGAGAAAAAATCCAAACCTACATGGCCCTGTGTGAAAAGTAATTGCCCCTGAACCTAATAACTGGTTCGGCCACCCTTAGCAGCAATAACTGCAATCAAGCATTTGCGATAACTTGCAATGAGTCTTTTACAGCGCTCTGGAGGAATTTTGGCCCACTCATCTTTGCAGAATTGTTGTAATTCAGCTTTATTTGAGGGTTTTCTGAAGCATGAAGCACCTTTTTAAGGTCATGCCATAGCATCTCAATTGGATTCAGGTCAGGACTTTGACTAGGCCACTCCAAAGTCTTCATTTTGTTTTTCTTCAGCCATTCAGAGGTGGATTTGCTGGTGTGTTTTGGGTCATTGTCCTGTTGCAGCACCCAAGATCGCTTCAGCTTGAGTGGACGAACAGATGGCGGACATTCTCCTTCAGGATTTTTGGTAGACAGTAGAATTCATGGTTCCATCTATCACAGCAAGCCTTCCAGGTCCTGAAGCGGCAAAACAATCCCAGACCATCACACTACCACCACCATATTTTACGGTTGGTATGATGTTCTTTTTCTGAAATGCTGTGTTCCTTTTACGTCAGATGTAACGGGACATTTGCCTTCCAAAAAGTTCAACTTTTGTCTCATCAGTCCACAAGGTATTTTCTCAAAAGTCTTGGCAATCATTGAGATGTTTCTTAGCAAAATTGAGAAGAGCCCTAATGTTCTTTTGCTTAACAGTGGTTTGCGTCTTGGAAATCTGCCATGCAGGCCGTTTTTGCCCAGTCTCTTTCTTATGGTGGAGTCGTGAACACTGACCTTAATTGAGGCAAGTGAGGCCTGCAGTTCTTTAGACGTTGTTCTGGGGTCTTTGTGACCTCTCGGATGAGTCGTCTCTGCGCTCTTTGGGTAATTTTGGTCGGCCGGCCACTCCTGGGAAGGTTCACCACTGTTCCATGTTTTTGCCATTTGTGGATAATGGCTCTCACTGTGGTTCGCTGGAGTCCCAAAGCTTTAGAAATGGCTTTATAACCTTTACCAGACTGATAGATCTCAATTACTTCTGTTCTCATTTGTTCCTGAATTTCTTTGGATCTTGGCATGATGTCTAGCTTTTGAGGTGCTTTTGGTCTACTTCTCTGTGTCAGGCAGCTCCTATTTAAGTGATTTCTTGATTGAAACAGGTGTGGCAGTAATCAGGCCTGGGGTGGCTACGGAAATTGAACTCAGGTGTGATACACCACAGGTTATTTTTTAACAAGGGGGCAATTACTTTTTCACACAGAGCCATGTAGGTTTGGATTTTTTTTCTCCCTAAATAATAAAAACCATCATTTAAAAACTGCATTTTGTGTTTACTTGTGTTATATTTGACTAATGGTTAAATGTGTTTGATGATCAGAAACATTTTGTGTGACAAACATGCAAAAGAATAAGAAATCAGGAAGAGGGCAAATAGTTTTTCACACCACTGTATGAATGGGTATCGCACAGGTTTAACTTAAATATTCTGTAAATGTTGGGTTTGTGATCTGGTGGTCGAAGACACAAACACAGAATTCCATGGATGTTCTTCTGAGAGGGCTTTATTGCATGCGTGCTGTGCTGTGTGTGCTTTCTGACGTATTAAACTCTTCAGTTCCTATCCTTAATTTTTCTTTCTCCACATAACCAATCACCACACGTTAAACATCCTTGTGAAATTAAAACTAGTTATAAACTTAGACCACAGAGTGTTCAGAACTTTAAAAAAAATCTTTGTTATACATGTTTAATTATGCTGTCCATTCAAGGTTGCGCCCATCCCAGCAAGCATTGTGTGCAAGTCAGGAGGAAATACTGAACGTGGCGCCAGCACATTGCAGGGTGAATACGAGCAATACATACACTAGCAGTGTCAATATAACTTAAAACCCGCCATCCTACATGACTTTGAAAGGAAACTGAAGCACACCAGGTAAACCCACCAGAAAAACATGCAAATTCAAAGCAGGGAACACCCGGGACCCCCTTGCTGTGAGGCAGCAGTGCAACCTCCATGCCACCGTGCCCCCAACGTAATTAATACATGCTTTAATGCATTTCATCATGAAAATTATATCAAGTATTTACAGTATCTTAGCATTCCAAATGTTCAGGGAGTAGGAATATCATGAAATTAATGTACTGTATTCTGTGTGCTGCCTGCGCCTCCTCTTAGTGCAAGAGGAAGTCAGTTTAAGAAGCAGTATCGATTAACATGGCTCAGGGAACACAACGCAAAGCATTTAATGTGCTACATAACTTATGATGGGGTTTGAGAAAATCTAGTAAATTAAATATTCATTTTAAGATGAGTTTAGTTTACGATGTTCTACTTTAATAACAAATTATGAGAATAAAGTCAACATGTCAACTTTAACCTCGACAAACGGCGAGAATAAAGTAGAAATGTCAACTTTATTCTTGTCATAAGCGTCGAGATTAAAGTGGAAATGTATAGAATAAAGTCAACGTGTCGTCACACTATTATATCTAGAATAAAGTCAACGTGTCGTCACACTATTACAGAGTACCCAGGTACATTACACAGTATTAAAAAAATACAACTTGACTTGCAGGATTATCCAGTACTATAGAAACAGTATTCACACCTTTGAACATAATGGTCCACATCCGACCTTTTAAATCCAAAGTATCTCCAGACAAACGTTTTCCAACAAAAGTTCTTCTGTGAAATCATGTTCAACTTTATCGTCTGCTACAGCTTCAGTTTCAAAATGTTCTGTCCATTTTCACCGCGCAATACCTCTACTAACGCATGTACCAGTACTCCGTTGTACGCTTGTTTAGCGGTGTAGCAATGAAAAAGAGCCCCCACGCAACACCTCTGTGACATGTGTTTAGCGGTGTAGCAGTGAAAAAGGTCTCCCTTAAACAGTTTCCCGCTGCGCCACATTCTGAATGTTGTTTAGGCAATTTAAAGCAGTGTTGCGGTATAGGAAAAATCCATATCATAACAAAAATAAAAAATGTTTTTCAGTATGAACCGGTATACCGCCCAGCACTACTTCACAGTACCTCAAACTTAATCCAAATGCAACGTTATGCGTACCACAACCTTTTTGTTTGCATAAAAGGCACAGCTAATCACACATGTGGTGATTTAAAACAAACCAATGTTCCCTCAGTGTAGTAGGTGTTGTAATCATGTGGGTTAGTTACTGTTATCACTTGTTATGGGTTTGTGCACTGATAGCTTTGATTGTATTGATAGTTCTTTTTTATTCTGTTAAATGCACTTTGTGATGTGCCTGGGTCATATATGACCAAAATATCTATATTAATTCAAAAGGGAAACAAATGCTATTGCTAACACTGTGCTCTATTTTGTTTTTATGTACTTTGAGATATGCATAGGTCAGTCACGACCAAAAATGTTTTTTTTTTTTTTACTTCAAAAGTGTAAAAACAAAGTTTTGTTAATACAGTACCTCAGATTTTGTTAAGTTATAGGTTTTTTATTGTTTGTTGATTTTTTGATGTGCCTATGTCAGATGTGACCAAATTTAAAAGGGAAACAATGAATAAATATTACTTGTTTATCAATATATTCATTTGTGTTAGTTTAAAATTTACTACCTGCTTTCTTGGTTTGAAAATCTGGCCCAAATGAATTTGCAATTCAATAACCCTGTTTCAGATTATGGCAGGACAAATGGTGTGTGTGCGCATGTGCAGATAATAAGAAAGAAAGGAGGACAAAACAGTTAAGGATTGGAAGATGGACAAACCACAGAGGAACAGTGAAGTACAGGAGAGTAATGAGAAAGCTGCTTATCTGAGCTGATAGTTGTATGATTTGGAAAATTCTCAACAGGTGGCTGGGATAAGCATGCAACACTACATGAGTGAAAATTTAAAGTTTAAATTCATACATTGTGTAAGGCATGAAGACAGAGTAGCAACGGGTCAAATAGGAGACAGTGTGGCAAGATGTAATAAAAACAAAAACCTTACTGGACTTAAGTTTAAATAGCACACAACAAGGGATTTGCAGTAAGGAAATACTATTATGACATTATATTACTGTGTATATGTTTCGTTCAAAAATACTCTTTAACCTCATCAGCTTTAACCCTGAGCGTGGAATTCTATGTAATTACAGTTAAGCCCATGTGTAATGATCCTCTTTTACAGTGTAAAGACAGAATCACTCTTGGGTCAGTATTCTACTGCCATATAGAAGATAAAATTGCATTATGTTGCAAAAAAACTATTAATATTTGTGTTTTGCCACTCTAATCTCATCAATATTCATGAGTGGGGTGGAGCCTTCAACCAAAACACAATGATGTAAATGAGAAATTGTAAAGCTGGTTTTAGTACACACTGAAGCTGAACTACTAATCGAATCAAATGAAAGTGATGACAATGTGAATTGGTTAGACGCTGACATGGATAGTGAAACTGATGCATATGGCACTAAACAATCAAACCTCCATGATATGCCTGGTGAATTCGGTTGCTGTTTGTGTTTCAAAACATTGTGATAAAGTAAAAATACAAGAAAGACTGTCACTTGTGTCAGGGAAAATATGGAAGTTATAAAGCTTGCACCATGGTAGCTTACAATAATATAAGGGGTGCATCAATTGTGCATATCAGGCACTGTCATCCTACCAGGCTCAACCAAAAGAAAAAATGTAAGAAATGTGACTAAGAAAAACACTTATACTGTCCCTACTGCAATATTGGGCTGTGTGTTGGTGACTGTTTCAAAACATGAAAGATGTGTACTAAATCTGAATCAGTACAACAGTGAACACTAGACATACCTTTCCTACTGTAATTATGTTGATGTTTTGATATGTGCACATTTCTGTTACACAACATTTTTTATCATACTGAAAAATATTGAAAATGTTTAACTTGTTTTTTTGAGGGCAAGCAAAATGCTAAAAGGGAGGCTACTTGTATACATATTTGAATAGTTCATACTGCATAAAGATTTTTACATATTATCTATGGAAAAGTGTCATGTTCGGAGGTACATTCTATAATGTATTCTGTGGCCACAAGCAACATATCTACATGGATAATAAATAAATATATCTATTGAAATAATGATGCTTTGCTTTCAATTGCATGTCACTATTATCAAGCACTTGTATAGCAATCATCTGATACTGATTTTTAATTAAATGTTTAGGGTTAGAAAATAAATACATTGTACAGTATATTCAAAAAGATGTAGAACAATGAACAATAATGTAAAATTTAAAAAATGATTGCAGATGTCTATGAATTTACCCTCTGGGATCAATAAAATATTACTAAGCCAGAAATTTGTTTGCAACACCTGATTCCATTTTGTGTTTGGCAGAAGAAAGAAAGACTGGGGAAGAATCAAGCAACTGCTCCAGGTTCAAATTTCTTGGCAATGCTATTGTTCCAATTCTTTATAATTGTAAACCACCAAAGCAAACGCTGAAATACACTTGCATTTTGCAAAGAAATTACTCTTTAAATGCATACAAAACAAAATTACCCAATGATGATTACAATAATTATTGTTGTAAAAGAAGCCTTGAATAGATTTTTTAAAAAGGAACTATAAAGCAAAGTTCTAGGATTTTTTCAATTATAATATAACCTTTTCAATCTCTCTTAAACTGGTTACATGTGTCAAACATTAGTTAAAAATTACTACTGCTGCAAAAAATACACAGTAAAAGTAGGAAAAATAAAGTATACAAAGAAATTACACAATTTGCTTAAAATATTTTATTAACACTAGAATTACCAGAGCCTACGAAAAAACTTGTAGATCTGTCCCATCTTAATACGCTTCGTACCTCTCCGTCAGCGTCTTTTGTCCTTTAAATGTGTTGATAAGCAGCAAACAGCTAGCAGCCTATCACATCACGCGCACAGTTTTCTCAGCTCAAGTCTGTTTACCTGCATGTCAGTTGCTTATAGTTGTATAGAGTGAGAAGTCAAGCAAAATGACACCTTTTATAAATACTATATCGTTATTTGGAACATATGCATTTCATGTGTGTTCTGTGTCTACAACAATCTATGTAAGCACATTGTTAAAACAGAAACGTTTTTCATGTTTTAGTAATAATTGATAAAATGTAGACATGAAGTGTATAATGTGTGAAGCCTGAATTCCAAATATCAAAGAAACACTTTCACAAAATGTACAAATAGAACAAATGTGCTTTTATTCAAAAATATAACTGCAGAAAAAGAACCCGCGTTAAGGTGCGTCATTGACACGCATTTGCTATGACTGCTTTGGTAGCGCAACAGTATCAACTGTTGACTGGTAATCAAAGCTTCATGGGTTTGATCCCGGATAATTCCATTTTGAGAAGTGAGTTGCTCGTATTCTTACTATTTTAGAATAAAAACATACATATGATTCCAGTCTGTAACAGCCAGTGTAATTTATGAAACTTGTAAAGGTTAGCTTTTTTTTTATTATTCCATTTTATTCTCTCAGCCGCATTCACAATCCCAAACCCACGCATTTAACACTGCTGTTTTCACACAGACGAACTATAACAGAGGTCAACTCAGATCATGACGACGCTTCTACATTGGAGCAAGAATGCACTTTTGCCATCGCTGTACTTTGTATATGTACATGGGAAGCTCAGCACTGTACTTGTGAATTTATGCTGTAGGAAGTAAGTAAATAAATAAAGGTAATTAGGTAAATAACATTCGATCTGGCTTTTTATGTAAGTAACATATAATTGTTAATGTTTTGGGCACATGCACCGGTCCTTTGCATATTGTTAATGTTTTGGGCACATGCACCTTCTTTTGCATGTAAGAGCCAGATCGAATGTTATTTACCCATTTACCTTTATTTATTTACTTACTTCCTACAGACACAAGTAGAGTGCATGGCTGAGAGAATAAAACTGAATAAAAAAAAAAACAAAGCTAATCTTTACAAGTATCATAAATTACAACGGCTGTTACAGACTGGAATCAAATGTATGTTTTTATTCTAAAATAGTAAGAATATGAGCAGCTCACTTCTCAAAACAGACTCATCCAGGATCGAACCTGTGAAGCTTTGATTAACAGCTTCAGTTGATACCATTTCACCACCGAAGCCGTCGTAGCAAATGTGTGTCAATGTTGCACCCTAAGGCAGGTTGTTTTTCTGCAGTTATATTTTTGAATGGAACCGCACTTGTTTTGTTATATTTGTATCTTTTGTGAAAGTGTTTCTTTGATATTTGGAATTCAGGCTTCACACATTATACACTTCATGTCTACATTTTGTCAATTATTACTAAAACATGAAAAACGTTTCTGTTTTAACGATGTGTTTACATAGATCGTTGTAGACACGGAACACACATGAAATGCAAGTGTTCCAAATAACGATATAATATTTATAAAAGGTGTCATTTTGTTTGACTTCTCACTCTATACAACTCTAAGCAACTGACACACAGGTAAACAGACTTGAGCTGAGAAAACTGTGCGGGGTGGGGGGATGTGATAGCAGGCTGCTCGCTGTTTGTTGCTTATCAACACATTTAAAGGACAAAAGACGCTGACGGAGAGGTGCGAAGCGTTTTAAGTGGGACGGATCTATGAGTTTTTTCGTAGGCTCTGGTAATTCTAGTGTTAAAAAGCACAGTGAATGCATCAGTTTTAAAAAAATAAAAAGTCATTTGTTGAGCTGTCCAATAGATATATATCTGTTGTCACATTGTTATGTACATCATCCATGCCAGTTTTCACTCCTATCAGCTAAGAAGAGAAAAAAATGAGGGTACTGTGGCCATGTAATCACAAAAATTAAATAACTAAAAATATTAAGAAAACTTGCCTGGTCTGATGAATATAAGGTAATATGGTAGTCAGGCATACTTTGGTGTAAACAACATGGATTCAACCTATGTAACGATACAGGCTGGTCATGGTTGTGAAACAGTGCAGGGAATGTTTTCTTGGCGAACAATAAGAGTCTTAACTTAAATGAAGGACATCACCTACCCAAACATTGTGTACGTTACTTTATAGACACAGCCTACCCTTTTTCAAATGGATACTTTCATAGTAATCATTAGATGACTGAATTAATGAAAAGAAAATTAATGAAGGACATAAAATGTTATGATTTTGATTGTTGAAATACAGGATCAAGGTAAACTTTAAAAACCAGAGATGAAGGTAAAAAGTTCAGGTAGAAAATGAGCTACAAAATGTGCACAGGTCCAAAACAAAAGATACAAGATACCAGAGCACGAGAAGCTAGAAGTGCACTTAGTGACAAAATACAGAATTGTGAAAAGAACTGAAGTCCAATGAAGTTAGACAAACTTTGTTTTACAGCATAGTAACTAAAGCAACCAGGCTACTGGAAACAGAAGGTATGGCAAGAGACTAGATAAATATGGCAAACATGGTCAAAGCATGTTGTAAATAATAAATGTCAGCAGTATCTAAGGTTAAGTGTCAATCACAGAACACCACCCAATAAAACCAGAACTTATGAAGAATATACCTGCAATGATTCACTTCCTACCACCAAGAGAGAAAGGAAGAGAGTAACTGAAGTCTTCATCATGTATTGATAATTATTTGTAACAGACATGTTTGTCAGCATTCTTAGTCCTGCTAGCTGAAGCTCTGAGCTCAAAGGAGCAGTCTCTATGATATCCAAAGTTTCCTTTACATACACCTACAATATCAACAGCAGACAATTAAACACCATAATTAAAATATCATACAGTACATTAAATTTAATACATACTGTATATACAAAACTATCAGTCTAAAAGTGTGAATGCCCTATACTATTTGCCACAATAGAGGAGTTCAGAAAATTGGCTGTACGGGATAACTGAGGTATTTAATAATACTGTTTGCTTTTTAAGGCAACATTCATTATACAGTATATGTCCAGGACAGAAGGGAGCTGTTTATCAGTAATTGTCTTTGCTGCCTTCACATTATTTGTAGTTACCAATATTTTGTGGTCCTGAGCTGATCAGGTACCACGCCAGAATGTAATACAGGTTGGACACAACCATGCACCTGTAGAAATTAATGAGATTAGGTATAGACATCCTCTCTTGCCTCAAATGAATAATAACACCAATAGCAAAATAATTTCAAAAACAAACATGAAGTAGATAAGAACACTACAAATTTAAAGCTTTATTTAAAGCTTTATTTTTGCCCTCTACTACTGACATGTTCAATTGTTTGCACTGACTAACCTTACATTTCTAAACCGTTTTAAGTCTAAATAGAATCATCCAATCATGTGATGCTTACTTATATTGAAAGACGCTGGCTGTTGCACTTTCCTAATTTTGTAAAATGTTTCAATACATACTGACAGAGATTTTTATGTATGCATTTGTTAATTATAAATATTCACTACAACCTCACATACCACATTCAGGCAAATTTATCTTTTAAATCTAAAATGACTGAACGATTTAGAAAAGGGTGAATGACAGGCTTGTATGCATTTTCAGTATCTAGAACATATTCAAATAATTTCCATCCACTTAAAATTTTAATTCTCTTAATAAATATAATACTTCTTTTGTAAATCCATTTAAAACTGAAGTGTAAAAAATGTAAACTTGTAAAGAACCTTAGATTTACCTTTAATAACTCTTGGTTTTTCACATTCATACTTAGGTTACTCAGGGCATTCAAAGTCTGAACTTTGATGTCGGAATCATGATCTGATAGCAAGCCTGCAATGATATGAAGACCACCCATTTCACGAATATAGTCCTGTAAGTAAAATCAGAAACCTATATTAAAATAAGGAATAAAACACTTCTAACAAGTTTTATTGCTGATTATTATTTCAAACATCTGAAATCTCTTAAAAAATTACCATTCATTTGAAAGAAATACCACACATTGAACAAAATATAAGATACAATGTAGTCAGATACAGCAAACAGTCTTGTTTCTTTTAACTGAAAGTTATATATCTTTTAAGGGATTTATATACATACTCGCTTTTTTTCGCCCACCCCCGGGTTTGGTTTAGCAGATATACAATTTAAAGAGATTGTTATTTTCATGGGAATTGTTACATATGCATTATTTTCACTTTTACTTTAAAACTTTTGTGAAAACAATACTTGTCCTTGATTTCCAGCTCCAGGCGTGGTTAAATCTCTTTTGTGGCACTCATTTCAAAGACAGGCAGCTGTCCTTTTGCCATACTCTCACATTGCTGCTTACACTGTGAAGGGAGGGTGGCTGAATGCACACTAAGGAGTTGCTGTTGGATCATCTGCTGGCCAATCTCTTTCATCTAGCGAGTCTTTTAAGTGTCTTCCAAGAAGATCACAAATTTCTGTTTGTGGCACTTTGTGTCGATCATTTCAAAGACATTTATTAGCTGTACAAGTAATTTACATGACAAAACTTACCAAATTTTTTGAAATTCAATTTACATAAAACATATAGAAAAAATATGAAAACATTCAATATTTTTATTTAATAGCAATTGCATTTGTGCTGAAGTATAGATTTTCTTTTTGCTTTTTTAAGTTTAAATATTAACTTGTGGTTATTTAATATACATGTTTTATATGTTCTGATTTACTTGTCTGTTTATAGGTTTACAACAACTACATTTCATTATACAGAAATAATAGGTTAAAATAATGTAGGATTATTTACATGAGATGCAGCTTTTAAATAAATAAAACAAGTAAACAAGAATGTACAGCTCATAATGTAAAAGTTAACATTGTGATTGATATTGCACTTGACATGACGCATTGCAAGTGCAAATTCTTTACTGCAATGACTACAGATTGTTTGAGTGTTATGCTTAGCTAAAATAACTATTGCTTGCTTGTAATGCAATCTAAAATAAATGATAAGGACTTTCCATAGTTAGTATGACTTTATAATCATTTTTGTATTTAGCTATATATATATACTAGCAAAATAAACGCGCTTCGCAGCAGTGAATTACTGCATTCAAATTTTTATTAAGAAGAAAATTAAACCTTTTTAAACTGTGGGACAATATACCAATAATTATTTGTTAAGGATCTCTTTATATACCACATTGTGAGTTCGGCCCTCCGGTTGTAATATGACCAAGCTGTGCGCTGAGCTTACTCTTGAGCATGTAACTTACAGTTGGCCATGTGAACAGTAATCTTGTCTCAAATCTCACAGCTTGGATTGCTGCTGTCATAATCGGTTTGAGTTTCATGGTTTGTTTCAATTACGACAGTATTTGCAGGATTTGTTGTGTTGAAGTGACATTTGGCATCTGTCAAGCGTTGTAAGCACACAACCGGTTTCTTCGATAAAATCACATCCATCTTTTGAGAGTTTAAACATTCATAAACATCAAATTGTCCACTACTGAAATCGTCACCTGTGAATCTAAGATGTTTAAGAGGCATTGGCGGTTGTCGAAAGGTGTAAAATATTTGGCCATTTCGGTACACTTGAAAGCGACAACCGAACAATTCAGCGGCAGCCATCAACTCACATGCAGAACCATAGGTGAAGGGCTTAAGCATTTCACTCTTCTAGTGCTCCTGTGTAGTATAATTATCTCCTGTACCGTTATCAGTCCACACCTTGAACCTGTCCCAGTCATTCAATACGTAAGACAGAATGTTCTTCCGGATATCAAGAGTGAGCCTGATATGGCCGTGCAATATGTAACAAAGAGAATGGAAAAGGTAGGTGGTATCTCCGGGCATGGAAACCACTCGGTAAGTGACAGTTCTTTGATCGATAGAATTTCTTGAAGATGGGCCCATAAGTAACAAAGACTGTTGAAAAGTTCAATATGGCGGCCGACAGTGGCATCATACTACCGAAATAAGTATGTACATTGGTTTCAGTTAGTGGAGGGAAGCTGCCTACCAAATTTCGAGAAGATGGGGCCATAAATAAGAAAGTTCAACATGGCGGATGTTGTTGACCGTTATGACCGTTACGCGTAGAATTTCGAAATGAAACCTGCTTAACTTTTGTAAGTAAGCTGTAAGGAATGGGCCTGCCAAATTTCAGCCTTCTACCTACACGGGAAGTCTGAAAATTGGTGACGTTGGAAAATTCAATATGGCGGCCGACAATGGCGCCATACCACGAAATAAGTACGTACATCGGTTTTGGCTAGCGCCGGGAAGCCGCCTACCAAATTTCGTGAAGATGGGGCCATAAATAAGAAAGTTCAACATGGCGGACGTTTTTGACCGTTATGACCGTTACGTGTAGAATTTCGAAATGAAACCTGCTTAACTTTTGTAAGTAAGCTGTAAGGAATGAGCCTGCCAAATTTCAGCCTTCTACCTACACGGGAACTTGGAGAATTAGTGATAAGTCAGTCAGTGAGTGAGTGAGTCAGTCAGTGAGGGCTTTGCCTTTTATTAGTATAGATATATATATATATATATAGATATATAGATATAGATAGAGATATCTATATATCTATATATATATATATATATATATATATATATATATATATATAGATATATAGATATAGATATAGATATATATATATAGATATAGATATAGATAGATAGATGTGACAACACTCATATCAATGACAAAACAATTACATTAACAATCATCTTACGTTATTTTTAAAATGTTTCCTTTTCTTTTTCATTACTTCTTTAACACACTACTTCTCCTCTGTGAAGCGCGGGTATTCTGCTAGTACTTTATACTAGCAAAATACCCGCACTTCGCAGCGGAGAAGTAGTGTGTTAAAGAAGTTATGAAAAAGAAAACATTTTAAAAATAACATAACATGATTGTCAATGTAATTGTTTTGTCACTGTTATGAGTGTTGCTGTCATCAAGGATTTGATTATCATTATTTCTTTCAATCAGGTTCGTGTTTGGAGGACGTGTTGTGTTCCAAGTTACATTCCGTGTATGTCAACTGTTGTAAAGATAGAGGTTTAATTCATTAAACTGTTCACTATCCAAATCGCTACTCGTGAATCTAAGATGTTTAACAGGCATTCCCGGTATTAACTTGTGGATTTGCCTGCAAATATTTAGCAACAGCGTCTGTATGAACTTGTGGATTTGCCTGTGGGTATTTAGCGGCAGCGTCTCTATTAAGTTGTGGATTTGCCTGCGAGTATTTAGCGACAGCATGTCTATGAACTTGTGGATTTTTCTGTGAGTATTTGGCAGCAGCGTCACAAAGTTGTTTTCGTCTAGAGTTATTGGCAGTTCTCCAAAGGTGTAAAATTTTTGGCCATTTCAGTACACTTGAAAGCGACAACCGAACAATTCAGAGGTAGCCATCAACTCACATGCAGAAGCATAGGTGAAGGGCTTAAGTATTTCACTCTTATAGTGCCCCTGTGTAGTATAATTATCTCCTGTACCATCATCAGTCCACACCTTGAACCTGTCCCAGTCATTCAATACATAAGACACAATGTTCCTCCGGATATCAAGATTGAGCCTGATATGGCCGTGCAATATGTAACACGGAGAATGGAAAAGGCAGGCTGCATCTCCGGGCATGGAAACCACACGGTAAGTGACAGTTCTTTGATCGATGGTAATCACCTCAACAGACATGTTAATGCGGGTACGGTTGGAATGATAAAGGAAATGGGTACCTACAGAATAACTATAATCGTAATAAATGAACAATAAAACAGCGGAGAAGCCGTGGATTAAATAAAAAGGCTGCAGTTATCAGCAGGGAGACGTGAATACCTTGGCGAACCAAGGAAGGGAATGAAGAGACCGGAGCGAAGGACGGCCTTATATGGGCAGGCAGTCAATTACGTGGGAGGCGTGGGGATGGGGGACACAACGCTGCAAGGAAATGGGTACCTGAACAGTAAACTAAGTCTAAAATACCTATACAATATCTATAATCGTAATAAATGAACGATAAAACCGCTTTTTTTCGGCAGTTACTGACTGTAATATTTGGAATAACTGTAAATATGTTTTGAGAATCACTAGTGATTCCAAATTAACCTTATATGAATGAGAGTGTGGGTGCCCTGTAGTGGACTGAGACAGGCTTTCGGTCTATATATATATATATATATATATATATATATAGTGAGAACATCTTCTGCTGAAACCTTGTTGGGATTGAATCATTTAATTTTTATCAAACACTCTTGGGTTCATATACTGTGTCATGTGAAAATGTAAGCATACTCCATGAAATACTTTTTCTTTTTTAACATATGTGGACATATCAAGATTTGATCTTCATTTAATTAGTACCTATAGGGTGATATAATATAGCAAACAGTATGCCACATTTACATTATACAGTCCTTTATATAATATAAATGAACATAAATGCAAACTTTGTATATGGAAAAATGTATGTACATCCCTACATTTATCACTACCTCAAATACCTGAAATTAAAATCAGGTGTTCCAGATTAAGTGGAAATGATAAGAGTCTCTTTACAGAGGATCATGGTGGAACTGGTCTTAATTAAACCTCAGATATTTAGTTTGTTTTGCTCTTTGTTGTTTAAGTTTGTGTTATCAACATGCCTAGATTGAAAGAGTTCTGTGAGTCCTTCTGTTGCTTAAGAGTCTGGGAAGGCATTTAAAAACATCTCCAAACAATTGGAAATCAAATACTCCACTGACTAGAAGATCATCTACATGTGGAGAAGATTTCAAACAATTGCCAGCTTGTCCAAGCCAGACTGTCCCAGCATATTCTGCCCATGGAGCAGAATACATGATACTGCAATAAGTCTCTAATGACCTCAGACTCACATGAACTACAGGAAGCTCTTGACACTTATTCAAGTCAAAGTGTAGGTGTCTACCATTAGAAAGACGTTGCACAAAGAAGATCTACATGGAAAGTGTGCTAGGAATTCTTTGCTTTTCAGAAAACCTCAGGGCAAGACTAAAGTTGGCCAATGAGCACTTACACAAAACCCAGGCCTTCTGGAACAATGGACTCTGGACAGGCAAGTTTGTTATTTGGCCACAGTACCAGAAGTCATATCTGGCAAAAACCAAAAACAGCATTTGATCAGAAGAACCTGATAACAACTGTAAAGCAAGTTGTTGGAAATGTTATGGTTTAGAGCTGATTTTCTGCATCAGGGTCTAGGCAGCCCACCACCATATAACTCACCTGAGGGTTCCTTGAAGAAAATGTGAAACCATACGTCAGAAGACTGAAGCTCAGTCTGAAGTTTGCAGTATGATAGTGGCTCTAAACATACCAGTGAATCCTCCAAGGAATGGCGTAAAAGAAAGAAATGGAGGTTTCTGGAATGGCCAAGTCAAACCCTGGATCTGAATCCATTTGAAATGGTGTGGGGGGATTTGAAATGGGCTGTAAATGCAAGACAGCACTTAAACCTCACATAGCGGGAAGAACTCTTCATGGAGGAGTGTAAAAAACCTTCTTACAACTGAATGCAAGAGGGACTGGTAGACAGTTAGAGCAAACAGTTACATGAGGTGGTTTCATTCAAAAGGGGCAAAATTATTACTTGTTATTTGGCGGATTCCTTTTATCCAAGGTCACTTACAACATAAGAGATATAATTGGTTAAATTTATTTGTTTTTACAATTGGAGCACAGGCAAGTGAAATGACTTGCTCATGGTCACACAGAGCCAGTAGCAGGATCTGAACTCACAACCTCTGTGATTGAAGTCCGGAGTCCTAACCACTACGCCACATTGCTTGCCTTCCAATACCAGCTAGCTTACTTTTGCCACAGTCAGAAGCGGCAGATCTGTTTTTCATTAATGAAATTATTAGGGGGCTTTACCCCCTACTTGCTTCGCTCGCCATCCCCTGTGTTTGGTTTTCCAGATACACACTTTTAAGATTTTTTTTTTCTTTGAATTGTTAGTTTCACTTTTATTTCAGAACTTCTGTAAAAACAATATTTGGAATATTTTGAGTCCCAATATGCTGAATCTTTTAAATGAGGTCAGTGAGACATGTGTTTAATGACTTTGTACCATAATTCAGGATAGGATTCTCTGTTTGGAATTTCAGCACAGACAAAACAATCTACATCATCAGCAGTTAATAATTTTTTTTGCAAAGTAACCAATAAATGCATGTGAGGTAAACCCTGTTTTTGAAATTCTCTCACTTAAACTTCCAAGCCTTACAATATTTACATACTTCTGACATATCACCTATGTCCATATATTCGATCTTTACTCGCCTTTTCGTTATTTCTCCGAGTAATAATTTCTCTTTGTTTGCGCTAATGCAATGTTTACTTTCTTTGTTTTGACACTGTCGTTTTTTTCTGCTTTCATATTCTGTGTTTTGCTCTGCATGTGTTTCGCGCCTACATTTTTTTTGAGTCTTTTGAATTCCAGTTTTCATTATCTCTAACCTGCTCTGCATGTGTTTTGCCCACTTGTTTTTTAACCTCTTTAGGACGTTTTCCTTTG
The DNA here is from genome assembly GCF_016835505.1 of Polypterus senegalus. Classification (NCBI taxonomy): domain Eukaryota; kingdom Metazoa; phylum Chordata; class Cladistia; order Polypteriformes; family Polypteridae; genus Polypterus; species Polypterus senegalus. The sequence continues at coordinate 41,157,264 of NC_053161.1, forward strand.
TTTTCTACTCTGTCATTTATTTCTGACCTCGCTTTGTCCTGTCCTGGTCCGTGGTGATTATTTTCCTTTTTTTGCATAATAATTTCTGTTTGTTTGCGCTACTGCAATCTTTACTTTCTTTTTTTATACTTTCTAATTTTCCTACTTTTCTCCACGTGTATCACGCCGTTTTTTTTTGAGCCTTTCAAATTCCACTGGATTCATAATCTCTAACCTGCTCTGCATGTGTATAGTGGCAATGTTTGTGAACATCTTTATGAAGTTCTACTTTGTCTTTTACTCTCTGTCTTTTAATTCTGAGCCCGATTGGACACGCTTTTTTTCAATTCCACTTGTTCCTGGCTATTACTTTCCTTATTTTCTGAATTTGCACCTAGATTATTCTTTTTCGCTCTTTTTTCTCTCCAGTGCTTTTGAGTCTCTTTTCTCCGCGCTGCTTTCTTCTTCCGCTTAGTCTTCGACGTTTCATTTATAACATATTGTCCTTATACGCTTTATATCCAGTGAGAGCCCTGGATCTGTGTGTGCTCAAAGAATTTATACGACTTGAGTGTTTTGCTGCCCATGGTCTTATTTGATATTGGTTCTAAGTAGGATGTGTCTTGCAAGAATTTCATGTTCTACGTCCCCATAACAAGTGAAATCTTGTTATGTTCATATATATTCTAAAAAAGGAAAACAACATTCCATGGGGTGTGCTTACACTTTCACTTGAGTGTAATTACTCTGGGGTCATGATTAATGATTAATCTATTATGATAACCCACACAAGGAAGTTGTATCTTCCTCAATTAGAAGAGCCCCAACTCATCTACTATATCACAACATAAAAAGAATGTTATATTTTACTTAAAATTATGAATAATTTAAATTCAATTCATAAAGAACCATCCAAACCGTTCTTAAAAATCCTGAATGCATTTATTAATGCTTTTCACAATGAACTGTTGAAATGTAGATATTTTGTGTGTTTATTACTTCACATTAGAACTTTCTTTCTCTGCTTTTTAGATGGATAGGGGAAGAAGCGTCTGATCTGAACTAATCTGAATAATGCTATATACTGATCAGCCACAACATTAAAACCACCTTCCTAATACTCTGTAGGTCCTCCTTGTGCCACCAAAACAGCTATCTAAGCATGGAATCTACAAGACCTCTGAAGGGGTAGCAGTAGATCCTTTAAGTCCAGTAAGCTGTGAGGTGGGCCTTGTTTTTGCAGCACATCCAACAGAAACCGGTGGAATTTAGAGGCCAAGTCAACACCTTGAACTCTTTGTCATGCTCCTCAAAGCATTCCTGAACAATTTTTGCAGTGCAGCAGGGTGCCCTATCCTAACTGAAAGAAGCCACAGCCATCAGGAAATACAGTTGCCATGAAGGAGTGTATGTGGTCTGCAACAATCTTTAGTTAGGTGATATGTGTCAAAATAAATGCCAGGACCCAAGGTTTCCCAGCAGAACTTTCTCCAGAGCTTCACACCTTCTCCTCCAGCTGGCCTTCTTCCATTAGTGCATCCTACTAAAATTTCTTCCCCAGGTAAATGACGCACATACACCAAGCTGTTCACATGACCTGAAAGAAAACATGATCGGTCAGACCTAGCCACCTTCTTCCATTGCACCATGGTCCAATTCACGTGTGCGATGCAAGCACTTTAGGTGGTGGATAGGGAGCCAGCACAGTCACTCTGACTGATCAGCAGCAACTTAGCCTCATATGCACCAAGCTTCGATGCACTGTGTATTCTGATGCTTTTTTTTCATGACCAGAATGAAGCTGTTTAGGAATTTGTGCTAGTAGCAGTGGGATTGAACCAGATGGGCTAACCTTTACTCCCGATTTGCATCAGTGAGCCTTGGATGGCTATGATACTGTCACTTTTGGTAAGTAATAACCACTGCACAGTGGACATACCCCATTAGACCTGCCATTTTTGAGATGCTCTGACCAAGTCATCTAGCTGTCACAATTTGGCCCTTGTCAGAGTTACTCAGATCCTTTCACTTGCCCATTTTTCCTGTTTCCAATACATCACCATCAAGAACTGACTGTTTACTTGCCTCCTAATATGACCAACACCTTGACAGGTGCTTTTGTAACAAGAGAATCAATGTTATTTATTTCACCTGTCAATGGTATAATATAAGTGGTCAATGGTTGTAATGTTGTGGCTGATTGGTGTCTTACTTGTAAATTAATTTATGCACTTTCATGGAATACTTACAAATGACAAAATTAAAAAGAAATAAATTAAAAAATAAACATAAAACAACTAAGTATGAGATAAAACTACATCATTTTGGATATTCATGAGTTTGCTGTTTAACAGAATCATAATCTAAAGGCACATGTTTATAAAAAATACAAGCTTCTAAACATAAACAGACACATTGCTGTTATAATCACTGACCTGATTAACAGAGAAAGCTGCACTGTTTCCCAAAGTCACTAATGCCTTTTTCCTACTAGATGGGTCCAAACTGGTTTGAAGCAAAAGTATCAGCATTTTTAGATGCTCTGGTTCCAGGTTGCTTGCTGACTGAGAAGTAAATACATCTGTAAAAATGCAGTGTTGTTATTGAGAAGAACGGACAATAATACATCATCTTATATGCTAAAAAATAAGCTGACACCTGTGTAGTGCTAAAAATTATTAGTGACAGAAAGTTAGTATATATTTTGTTGCTATGTTCTCAATGGAAAAGTGATATATTTAAGCAAACTGGGAGACCTTGGCTAATTGCATACATAAAGAAGTGTTCAATAAGTGAATAAAAAGGTCCATGTATGCTGTAAGCAAGCACTTGCAAAAAAAAAAAAATTAATAATAAGCACCTGATAAAACTGTAAAGCTAAAAATATTAGATACTGTGCAACTCATTTTTAAATGTGCTGTGCACATTAATTCTACTCTATTTCTTGCATTGCATTAATACATTCATTATACACAACAGTCCTCAAACTCTTTTTTGCACCCTTTCTCCAGGAGACTGCTTTCTAGCATTTTTTTTTTCTTACACTGCATTATTTGCTTTATAATTTAACAAGCCAGAGAACTCTAAATTACAGACTCCCAGAATGAGGTGACCAGTTAAGCGAATCAGCCATGAATAAAACATAATTAGCCAGCCAGATAAATAACTTCATTGACAGAATTGTCATGTGCACATTTGTAAATTCTTCTGCCATAATATAAGTGTTCTATTACGCCAGAAAATATTGTCCTACAGCAAAAGAAAGTGAATGTTAATTGTACCAGGACTGTTTTCCTGCTATGATGTAATCTGTACACATTTTTGGAGGACAGGTTTGTATTGTGAAGGAAAAAAAAAGTTGCTAAAGACAGAAGAATACACAACCTTTTAATATGGTGTGTTCTATATCGGTTTCCTTTTGAAATTATGTGCAGTTGTCTTTAAAAATACCAGAAACTGCTTGCTTTCTTAAGTATGTTCCCCTAAGTTCCACATGTACTGAATATATTTCATTGTTAATTACTCTGTTAGTGTCTCTGTGAAAAATTATGACCAAATTAGAAGTGAATAAAGAAAGAAAAAAAGACATTTCCACCTGGGGTCAACACATGTCTACAGCTTGATCAATGACTGGTTAAAATTCTTGCCCATGGTCACAAAGTTTGACAATGTCAGGCGCCACTCCATTAAGGCACACAAAAGGACACAGAAAATCATCTTCATCTTGGTCCAATTTAAAGAAACCTGAACAAATAACTCGCGCATCTTTTGTGATATGCAAGGCTATACCTGAAATTGGGGTAAAGTAGCACAGTTTACAAACACATGACTTTTTAAACAGTATTTACTATGTGTTAATAATCAACATTATTAAAAGAAGAAAAATTACCTGCAAATGTCACATGCAAATTAACAAAATTGCACTTAGTCAAGTTATTTTCTACCATAATTTGATTGTTAGAGGCCTGCAATTCTTAAATGCAAACATTATATAACCATGATAATTTTGATCCATTAAATGTATTATTTCTAACTCCGTGGAGTCCTGGGGCATTTGCCAGCGTACAAAAAACTTGTATGAAAATATTTTGTGTTATCGATGTTCTGATACTAGGACTTGAGCACACAGGTTTAGAAAATTGATGGACTAAATGTACAGTTATCAAACATTCAACACTTAAACACCTCTGTGCGTTATTTTCGTTGAAATCACGCTGCAGCTTGAGAAGTAACATACAACTGCAAGGGTTAAGGGACGGGTGCCGTTATCTCAACTACACTTAAACCCACGCGTCCACCGAGTGGTTGTCTAAACAGTAGACCACTGCACTAAAATAACAATTACCATGTGACTCGTCGCTAGGAATTACAGACAACCCCGACACTTTATCCAGCAAACCTCTTTCCTGCCGTGCAGCTTCAACAGAACGCCCATCCTGTAATGACTTTCTTAGACAAGAATTGCAGAAAGCCAGTTTGTACAGTCCGTAAGAAACGCCTGCTCCGGCCAGCACAGCCAAAGCCACTTTCGAACTTGAGAGTTTCCAAATACCACCGCTGTTTTCACCCATTGTTGTCTATAGGATGTCCTTTGTTTTATAAAATGGAATTGTAAATATTACGATTAAAGAGTATCTGTCAATTCCCACTCCATCCTTTTACTGGCAGCAACTCTTTTCGCGGATGCGCGGCATGACAAGTCTTTACTGCGGCAGAACTGGACGACTACAATCTTTTCCGGAGTTTGCTTGAACTTTTACCCACCCCCCCAGAGGCGCAAGTCGAGTCAATACTATCCACTTGCATTGGCGCGGATGCAGACAGTCCAGACTGAGGTCATAAAGGAGAAAAAGAACAAAAGCCTGTAAAATACGGAAATGGTATTTATCCATCTTCCAAACCCATTGTAGATTTTGTAAATAAGTTGCAGGATTAAATATACATAAAGACATGGAATATGTAAAGGAAATTGTGGGGACTGTAGCACTTATTAAACACATCGGACGTCTTGACGGGATGGTGTAAATTATTTTTTTAACGTTTTCCGGTACCTGCTACTGGGCATTAAACAATGACCATTTTCAAAGCACCCCGTACCTTCTTTGTGTGACTTTATGCTTAGTAAAGGCAAGCTGAAAACACTTTGTTACTAAAACCAATCCAAGAAATTTACCTTAACCCAAAAAGTCAGACTTTTCAGAAATAAGGAATTTGGTAGAATGTTGACATATCTGTTAATATAGCTGTCTCCGACCTCTTGGGCTCTTATTTTAGTTCTTAGAGAAGGTTATTTGCAACTGCAAATTTTGGGTAGAAATGTTCACTGGAGGTTTATTCTGCCCTAGTGCTGTTTGCAGTCATGGCTAGCACTTATGGCCCTAAACTGGTGAAATGAGAACCTTCTCCAAAATTGCATCCTAGTCTATTGTAGCATTGCATCATGTACCAACTTAGTTTAGGCCAATTTACTGTTGCCAGTCGACAACAAAGGATGGAACAGCAGTTGATAATACTGCTTCATGGATCAGGGGATCCGTGTTTCATTCCCACACAATTGAACCCAAGCTGTATTGTGCATAATTTTGAGCAAACTTATGCACACACCCACACTCAAGTCATAACAGACCCTGATTTTTCAGATTAAAGTAATGTATGCCTTTGGGATGTGGGAGGAAAACCCATGCAGACACAGAAGAACATGTAAACTTCCCCCAGACATGTCCCTGGAAGGCAGCATTAAAATTTCATACACTGTAATCCAAAACACTTAGAATTCTTGAAAAAAGGTAATCATACAAGCTCAGTTCATTGTCACTTAATTCTTAGCTCAAGTAGCCTTGTTGAAGAAAAAATATCCCTCTATTTTCAATTGTCATTCAGTGAGACCAGATGAAAATGCAGAGCAATTCCTTATTTGCACATTGATATGTAGAAATGTCTCGGCCCATGTAGTGAGCAGTCAAGAGAACATTTCATTCCCTTTTATACTTTCCCATTACCACTACCTTATCTAATACATCACATCATCTGACTCTTAATATGCAGAATTCTATCATCTTAGCCAATCAACTACAGCCACTAGTAGATTTGTATACATGTTGATTCTTCCATTATTCTAAATACCACTTCGTTAATAGTGGTCTCCAACAGGTTTTCCCATTGATTTTATCACTGCTTCACAATAGGGTTGTTTGGGCTTTCTCACTAGTTTAAACTAAAGCACGCATTTTAATACTTTGAATATTTGACAAAACTATTGTTTATTACGTACTCCTACCTCATGAAATAAATCATTACATTTGTTATGAACACCTCAAAATTAGGGTGGCTTATGCTAATTCAGACTTTTTTTTGGTTAATATCCTAACTTGACCACTCAGTACACACAAACACTTTTTATCAGGTTCAGGTTCAGTAGAAGACACAATCAGAGAAGAAATGTAGAATAATTATGAAGATATCAGTTGTTATAAGACTTGGTGCTTACTGCAGTGTGCTAGTCTCTCACTGCATAGTCAAACCACTAATTGTAAAATGCTCATACACCCAGAGGCAATTTTAAAAACTCTGGGGTCTATGCAAAAAAAACTCCATGGCCCCCCCCCTCCCCAAATCACTCTGCTCTGAGTCTCAACATGGTAAAAAGTCTAAATGAATAAGATCAACAGGAAGAATTTAATAAACACAAATCCTTTATTTTAAATTTATAAAAAACATCTCTATTATAAAAAAAAATCTTGGGAGGGAGAGGAGGGAGACAAGACGTGATCTTCTTGGAAGACACTTTGACGTCACGTGAGACAAGGCAGTGAGACAAAAGGAAAGCTGCTGTACAGACTTTTAAATGATCGACGTGCAGCACAACAAGCAGTACACACAGCTCACCAGCAGCAGCAGTAAGACAGCAGCTGATCTGACCGCATCTCCTTAGCGTGCGTTCAAGTTTACAACACGAGCAGTGTTACATGTCCCGCAAGAAAGAGGCTTAACCACGCCTGGGGCTGGAAATAAAGGACAAAGAGTAGATCACAAAGGATTCATTAATGTTGGTGTGGTATACATGCATAGCAGGTTAGAGATAATAGAAGTACGAAAATTCAAAAGTCTCAAAAAAAGGATAGGATCACATTAGTGCAAACAAATGGAAATTATTACTCAGTGAAATAACAGAATAGCGAAAATAGATCGAATATATTGTTCAGATTTAAACTTTAAGTCGGAGACTTGTAGATCGTCTAATTCGTGTTGCCAGGGAGACGGAGACTTTTAACATGAGATTCTTTCAAGTCACGCCCTACTTACAATAATTTTCAAACGAGACCACGGTCATCTAACCTCTCAGTGTGAATGCTTTTGTCAGACACACTTCCTGTGCTCTCAGCTCTTATAAATTTTAACAGTACAATAATTTTATACATTCTAGATGACATAATAAGTCCAAACACAGAATCAAAATTCAATGCGATCTTGAAGAAACGTTAATTCCAAATATTGTTTTTACAAAAGTTTTGAAGTAAAAGTGAAAATAATACATATGTAACAATTCTCATGAAAATAACAATCTCTTTAAATTGTATATCCGGTCAACCAAGCCTGGGGGTGGGCTAGCGAAGCGAGTGGGGGGCGGAACCCCCTAGTCATATAAATAAAACACAACAAATGCAACATTTTTACAGAAAATAGAAAAGCAATAATAATGAAGTAGATTTTAAAAATCTAAATTAGTGAGAAAGTTAAATAAATTAAAATAAATAATGCACATGGTGATTAAAAACATATGCAAACTGGATATCTTAATATTTAAATGATAAAGTAAAAGTCCAAATAATATAATGTTTATTTTTAAATTGCAATAATTTTTATTTTTAAATTGCACTAAAGATATTACCCTAACTTTCAAAATCACTGTTTGCAGGCTTTGGCTAAAGCACATGCAGCCACTGTGTCCCTCCTGGTTCAAAGACCTTTGACCACTGCACTGTATTAAAAGTAGTGCTTGTGCTGGAAGCCTCTAATGACACATGGTTAAAGATGAAAAAGTTCTCTTTCCTGAGGTAACAGTGATAAGAAGAGTCAGGACTTGCTGAGAGACTAAATTTTGATTTACTAAACCCCCATCTCACTCTTACCCATTCACCCTGTGGCTGCACTGGTACTGCTGTTTTTGACCATGCACTGAAACTGAATCAGTAATGGCCGAACTGTCTAAACAAGCTTGGTCAATCCAATTTTTCCTTCTAGACCTGTATCCCGCTCCATGCTTTATGAAATCGGCTTTGGTTACATTTAGTGTTACTAAAAAAGTAATGTTCATCACATACTGTACACTCTTGCATTTGGGCCCATTTACTGGGGTTTCCAATTATGTCTTTGTAGTGTGTAGATACTATACTATGCCTCAAAGTTTTGGGTCCTGAACGTTTGTTGTTACAATGAGTGCCTATCTAAAGGGAACACATTCGGGGGCCATCTCCCATTTCGGGGCCCTAGACAATTGCCTGTCCTGTCATAACACCTCTGAATACACCCTTCTCAATAAAAATGGATCTCACCTTGTCACTTTTAGTATCTTTCTCTTATGCTCCAACACCAAGAACTGTCACTTTGTGCCTGGTGGTGAAAATGTCTGAGGTTGACTTTGCCCTAATTTTATCCAGGGGTGTTGCCAGCATTAGCACTTATTAGGGTCTTGGCTCCAACTTGATTTTGAAAATGGGGAGGCATTTGATTTTTGTGGGTCCAAGAGTTGAGGGGTTTGGGGTTGGGTGTCCCTAGTGGGTTTCTGTGTGAATCATTTATGCATTTCAGAACAAAGCAAGAGAAGAAGAGGGGGTTGGTTATCGAAAATCAGGGGCTGGACTTCTGCGATAATAGAAAGGGGGGGGAGTGCTGTGCTGATGATCCAGGGCAGAAAGCTTGAGATTAAGGGCTAAACTCCTGGAATCTGCTCCCCTTGCCACCCCTAACTCTGATGTCACTGATTCCATCACATCAGAGTTTGGTAGTCATCAGTCTTCAGAAGTAAAGGTTCTCCCATGGGGTACTGGTTTGCTTGGTTTTCAGATAACTTTCTTGTTACTGTTTCTAAAGTTATTTAATGCCCTGGAATATGCTTAAAAAAAAAAAAAAAAAACTAAGATACTGATGGTACATTCTGCAGGTCTGTTTCATCTTTTAGAAGTTTTTCATTTTTGCATTTTGCTTGCTTTCCACCAAGGTGGCTCAGGATTATATCTTTTTTGTTGCTTATTCTTGCAGCCCAGGACACATGTACTTGCCACTAATATCTACTGCTCAGTTTACAGGTTTACAGAGTCATTAATGTCAAGGGTTCAGAGTACAGTAAAATTCCTCCTTGCATGTGCTAATCAATACATCGTTACTTTCTGGTGCCATTAGTGTTACTGTATACCTACCTTAACTCCAAACTTATGTCTTTCTTGCCCAAAAACTCTCAGAACATGTTTATTATAAATACATACAATATAAATTACAAGTAAATTATGAGGTGTAGAAGTGTGTTAGTGATGTACGTTTATATATTTGGGTAGCAGCCAGGTAAAACATTTCTTATGAATTTTGTTTCCCAAATTGTGTATAGCCCAATAAGTAGGACAAATGAATATGTAAAGGTCATTCCTTCTCTGCTTTAACTGATGATGGCTATGATCATGCCTGCTTTATAGACTCTGTCCACTTTTTACCCTTCAACAGCAGTTTACATTTTTGTGGATTCTGCTTAATGAGAACTTAGGTGCTGTGAAACCTTGCCATCTTGATGGAAATCCTCTGAAAGTAACAACATGGAAATAGATCTCGGAAAAAGTACGTATTATGCCTTCTCCAAGATACATTTAATCATGCCAATTCTAGACATTTTGATCCCAAATAAAAAGACAAGACTTTAATAAAATAAAGGTGTCATAGGGGAACCATTTTTGGTTGTCTAAAAACCATCCACAGGAAGGTTTCAGAAAGAAGTTTTATTTATATCAGTTGGTAACATGTTCCATAATTATAGATATAGATTTTAAAATAACTCTTACAACATACAAGAACACAGGCTAAGTTCAGGTTTTCTTGATCCGTTGGTTTTCGGCTAGGTCGCCTACTAGACATTAAAGACTTCTTTTTTTTCACATATTAGGAATCTTTTCAAACCCCAAAGAACCAACTGCATATACAAAGAGCTCTTCCCATAATGAAATGGTTCTTTGTCAAATAATAGTTCTTCCAGGAACCAAACAACTCAGTAAAATGTCATTTGAAAACCATTATTTTTTATGATTGCATTTGACCACATCAGCACAAGACAATGATGAAAACAGACAGGTTTTTTATGACGCAGTATTACATTGTTTTATGACACATCTTGAGTTCTGTCAATTTTGTGCTTTTCCTTTACATACCATGATCAGATTATTAAATACATTCTGTGAAATGAGTTGAGAAGGAATGAATCTTTACTTTAGCCGGTGCTGTTATAAAAACTGTACAACACTGTATGGTTCAGGGTACCTAGAGTTCACAATCCCTGCAAGACCCCTGCAACTGAAATATTACCCTGCAGGCCCAAAAGCTATACCACTGTGTATAGGTTCAGCCTCCGAATCTCAATTGTTTTAATTTTCATGAGGACCCTGCTGACTTTTGGGCCCCTGGGCCTGGGCCTAACAGGCCTGTTCAGCAATCCATGGCTGCCTGTAGTAGATCAGTGACCCATCCAGAGCTGTTTGATAACTTTAGCTCTGGCCCCCTCGACCTTGAATTGCATTAAATAGGTTTGAAAATGTTATAATATACAAAATACTCTGGATAAATATTATTACAGACTCTGGCTTTCTCATTTCCTCCAACGAGTCATACTGTCCTAATTGTTTCATAGTCTTCATATTGTTTATGCGTTCAATTTACTTCTATATAGAAAGTTTTCTGAGATTAATATAATACAAAAAACATTCCTGTAGTAATTATTATGGTGGCACAATGATTAGATTTGCTGCGTTTTGTTTCTCTGGTTCAAATCCTGTACCTGACCACAATCTGCATGTTCTCCCAGTGTTTGTGTAGGTTTTCCTACAATGTTCCAAAGCAACTGAGATTAAGTTACTGTCATCTCTAAACTGGACCAGTGTAAGTGAGTGTGTTCAATTTCAGCAGTGGGAATAGGCACCAGTTCCCTGTGACCCTGAACAAGATAACAGGATTGCACCACATTAGAACGGACTTAACAAATATTATGTCATTTTATAAAAAAGGGTAATCTGTCTGATCCAAGTAACACAGGCCCAGTAAGCTTAACTTGCATAACAGGTAAAATGGAAGGAATTATTAAAGAAACTATCAAGCAGCAAATGTCTAGAACAGGAGTATTAGCAAAAACTCAACATGGGTTCAGATGAGTAAGGTTATGTTTAACTAATATGCTAGAATTCTATGAGGAAGCAATAAAAGAATACAATCAAAGAGGTTTATATGATTTTCAGAAGGTGTTTGATAACTTACCACATGAGAGGTTATTGATCAAACAAAAAAGTGGAAATTCAGAATATAGCAACTGTCCCTCAGGGTTCAGTGCTGAGACCACTGTTCTTTTTAATATACATAAACAATCTGGATAAGGATATAATCAATAAGCTGGTGAAGTCCATAGATGATAGCAATCAAGATGGAAGGGCAGAATCGGCTAAATTGTTACAGAGGGACTTGGAGAGCATATAGGCTAGGGCAACTATCCATCCATCCATCCATCATACTATATTCTAACTACAGGGTCACGGGGGTCTGCTGGACCCAATCCCAGCCAACATAGGGTGCAAGGCAGGAAACATACCCCGGGCAGGGCGCCAGCCCACCGCAGAGTGCACACACACACACACACCAAGCACACACTAGGGACAATGTACGATCACCAATGCACCTAACTTGCACGTCTTTGGACTGTGAGAAGAAACCAGAGTACCCAGAGGAAACCCACACAGACACGGGGAGAACATGCAAACTCCACGCAGGGTGGACCTGGGAAGTGAACCTGGGTCTCCTAAGTGTGAGACAGCAGCGCTACCCACGAAGCCATCGTGCCGCCCCACATGAAACTAAGTATAAGTAAATTTAAACAACCTGATGCAGGAAGTAAAATGTTAGATTTGAAAATACAGTGGGAAATCTGAAACTTGAAAGCACACCTTATGAGAAGGACCAGGAGTCCTACTGGACTCTTCACTATCTACATCAAAACATAGCACAGAAGTGATCAGGAAGGCTAAGAGGATGTTAGGAAAAGTATCACAATGTGTGGAGTACAAGACAAGTGTTGTTATGCTTAAGTTATAAAACTCACTGATGAGTCTTTGTCTAGAGTACTGGAGAATGTCCAGAGGAGAGTGACCAGAACTGTATGATTCTGAGACTAAAACGCATGAGCTATGAGGAGAGATTTAAGGTGACAAACCTTTTTCAGTTTAAATACATGGAGTTTAAGAGGGGACATGACTGAAGTGTTTATAATTATGAATGGAATTAGTAGAGTAAGACTCAGTTGTTACTTTAAAATACATTCTGCAACAAGAACAAAAGGCATATTTGGAAGATTGTTAGGGATAGATATTGAACAAATGTTAGAAATCATGTTTCTTCACACAAAAAACCAATGACACATAGAATAAGTTAATAAGTAGTGTGGTAGAGAGCAGGACTTTAAGGACCTTCAGACTTCAACTTGACATTATTTTGGACAATCCAGTGAATAGGATGGATGAGCTTGTCATGCTGAATTTAATGTTGTCATGTTATTATACTTTAATTCAGCATTTAGGCACTTGAAATAAACAATGGTATAATTTAAACTTTGTTATTTGTTGGCAGAAGACCATCAAAGTAGTTTTTATAAGGAGTTGAATTGTAAAAGTAAATTATTTTTGTTGAGATGTTTACATTTAAAGACACCAAATAATCACTGATTGATATTTTGGCCCTTTCTTGTGTATGACATTGTACTTCAAAGAAAAGTCGTAACTTTACTAATTTTACTAACTTTACTTGCGTTATTAATGCTCCTTACGCGTAATAGTAAAGTTGCTGTTACCGACTCATTATTTTACGCTCAGCAGACATCATTTCGTGAATCATGCATTTGTTTGCTAACGTTTAGGTATCGGAGAGCCAGCATGTCTTTTATTTGAATTCATGGTTAAATCTTTGCGTCATCAATAGAAAGTGCAAAATGAATTAATCTTAGTATCCTACGCATTTGAGAGTATACAGTAGTTGATTACTGTTTCTACGAGTATACAGAAGCCGAGTCTTACTATAATTTACGAAGTTTCATAAGTGCACTCGCTAAAATAAAAAAAACATGAAATCAGCATAAATTTTGGTTTAAAGTGTGGGAGCGTCGTCTTGTGCAATACAGCGAGAATCGACAAACTTTAACCCCGCATTATTTTTGCTTGTCCATAAGGCCAGGGTTCCTTGTTGCCTAGTAACAGCAAAACAGTGGCGTCTGATTTTCAAGAAGTGTTGTAAATCTCAGCCAGAGAGAGATGGTAGCATGGCCTCTTTACAGTACAGTGACCCTGACCTCAGAAACTACATCAGACGTAAATCACTTCCCGAAATTTACGAGGTAATATCCCATTGTTATTACTTTTACTTTCTTTAAATATGTTTGTAAGTAATTTTTTTTCGGAGCGAATTGGTTGCCTTTCAGTTCCATTTTCGGAGTTTGCATTATTATTTGGTCTTATTCTACCAGGACTATTCATTAAACTTTATTATTAGTATTTTTAATTGTTACATCCCGGTATTCGGTTCCTGTTATCCTACTGTGATATATTTAAACTTGAATTCATTCCGTAGCAGGAGACTCGTGTAGTCTTTGGTTTAGCGGGGTCATTAACACTCATTAGTTTATGATGTCGACATACTGTATGTTAGAATGGCAAAACATATACTGTATACAGTTCAGGAAATGTTTTAGTACACAATACTCTCTTCCCTTAAGTTTATTGATTTATTTTTTAACTGAGCTCTTACCGTCAAACAGCTGATTTGAAAACTATATACCTAAAACCATCTCCACTCATTCCTGTCATGTAGAGTGAGCCAAAGATCCCACTCAGGGACCTCAAAAACATAATGGAGCCTCCATGTGGGCTAACTCCCTGCAAGGTAAGGGGTTAGCGATGATTACAACGCCAATGAAGTTCTATGCATGGGAAAAACTGAAAGAAGTAAAAGAATAAACATGTTTGCAAGTTATATTAGGAAAAGTAATTTATTCTTGTTTATATACTTTGAAGTAGTTTCTTTCTGTGGTGAATACAATTTGTTAATACTATAAACAAATAAATAGTCAAATAGGTCAGTATGCTTATACAATACAAAACCTGATTTATCCAGTTCTATTTGTAAGAGACCAGACTCAATCCTGGCAACACTGGGCACATGGCAGAAAGCTGCCCTGGACAAGGTGCCAGTCAGTTGCTGGGTTCTTACTTATATTGTGAATTTGATTTGATTTTATTTCCACACAAAGATAGAAATTGGTTTCTTTAAACCAAAGGTATTTTATTTATACACTTGTAAAATTGTATGTTACTCCTTTAGTGTATAGAATGTACTGTTTAAAAAGTAGAGCAAATCACATTTTTAGTTAGTGGCAGTAATGAATGTTCAGGAACCACTGTTATGAACATTAACATTTGACTGAATTAGATAAACATTTAGTAGCAAAACAAATACTCCACACCAATATGGGGTTACGTGATGAGTCGTTGGGGCAACCATTACATTTATTTTGCACTATGGCATCTCATTTTCTAACTTGTACAGTTTACTGATGGAGATGATGAACACTGCTGTAGTCATTCCAGGATCTTCAGTAAATGTTCTATTGGTTTCTGATCTGTTGAATAAGACTGAGAAGGCTATATGATGCAGATAACTGGGGTCATTGCTATCAATGTTGAAACCACAGCAAACATTGTCAAAAAATTGCTGTACTCTTCTTCCCATGTTTCTGAGAATTTGCCTTCTAGCTATGCTAGCCTTTGTTTTAAGGTACAAAGCCCATCTAATATTTTTTACATGCAGCAACTAAGTATTAAGAGCATGGGTTTATGTCCTGGGTCCTCCCTGTGTGGAACTTGCGAAGCACTTTGAGTAGTGAGAAAAGCATTATATAAATGTAAAGAATTATTATTATTATTATTACTTGTGTAAATCACATAGGACCCAAGGTTTTGTATTTTTTCCCTAATTCTTATACAGTTGTTGACTACTATATTCTTTCAAATTTATTTTTGAATATGAGAAGTATATTGTTTACTATATTGATCATAACTATGATTATTTTTATCATTTCAGTTTTCCTTGTGAGTGAGTGAATGAGTGATAGATAGATAGTACTGTACTTTATTTGTCTGAAGGGAGAAGTTTAGCTTTCAAAGAAGCTCAAGAAATATACAAATATAAAACATACAATAACAATCAACCTCCAAAAACATACACAAGAATTATAAAAAAAGAAGAAAAACACAAACCAGTTAAAGAATGGAGAGTAAGGCATTATGAAGGCTTAGGGCTGTAGGTGTAAAGGAGCCCCAGTAGTGTTTCCTGACATGCTACTGCTGAATACCTCATTGCAGAAACACAGTCAATGTTAGTGTGTCAGTGAGAGGATGTGCATTGTTCATAATGGCACTCTTCATTTTTCTTCATTCTCATTTTTGCTAGTGCCTCCAATGGGTTTTCTTGTTGATTCAGTGGTCCTTTCTTGAAGTGATGTTACCAGTCCAGCACATTACAGCGTAGTGTTGCATTATTAAAACACTGAACCTGGCTGATCAATCCTCCCTATCAGAAGAAACCTTCTTGGAGAATATCAAAATGCTGCTAGGACATTTAGGAGATATAATCTCTTCATCATCCCTCCATCATGTCCATGTTCCCTGTATACTTTCTGAATGGTAATTCTGAAGTTGAAGTAAATTTAGATAATATTTGGGGCTATTTAGCCACCTAGGAATAAAAACCTCTTAACAGCTATGTAAGACACAACATGTTTATTTTCTCTTAATTAGTTGTTCACTCCAAAACATTTGGTCCCAACTTGTGTCCTGAAACAGTCTATAGCCCTAGGTTTTAGTGTACAAAGGATGCACAGACTTGCATCTGTGTGGAGCTGAAGACTCATGTTGACTCTATATAGAATTGGTTTAAAAGCTTATGCATGCCAAGAGCAGCCCTGGGCCCTTTCTGCTTAGGTGTAAATTAGGAGTCAGGAGTGCAAAAACACCAAATGCTTTGGGAAAAGCTGTTATTGTGTGGTCTCAGTGCTTTATAGAGCTATCCCTCACCACAATGGTGATAACAGATATCAACTGAAAGTGAGCCACTATTGGCATTATTGCTTCATATAATATGTATAAGTTTGTTTTATTCCTCCATAACTCCAATGATTTGTTACTTTAGGCCTACGGGGAATGTGCTTGAGAATGTAAAAGTTGATAAACTTTCATGATGCATCCTTTTATTTTGGTGTCTTTAAATCCTGCATGGCATTGCTTGTTGTATTGACAGGCCCTGCTAACTGGAATATGCATCATGTGTCCAGCTGACCCTTTAAAATTCCTAGAAGAGAAAATTAAGGAAATGCAGGAAAAGGGACATCTGAACATTATTTGGTATGTATCAATGCAATCTTTTCTAACAGAAGGTGGACTATGTATAGCAGGCTGATTTAAGAAAATAATCAGAGTGGCAGACTGCTAGGAAAATCATGAGTACTTTGTGAGTAGACAATCATAAATTAATTCACTCATTTATTAATTTATTTATTAATATAAACAATGGGTTGACAGTGTATTGCTGGTTAGCTTAGTAGAGTCCTGGTAAATTGTCTGACAGCTTGCAGTATATACATTGGTCTCTATAATAATTTCTCTTAGAGTACAGTATATGCTGTGATAATGGGATGCATGTTTTGATTATGTTTAGTTTTTTTTAAACCTCATTTTCCTGAACAGTGTTGCAGGAGCCTATCCCAGCTACCATAGTGTACAAGACAAGAACAAATCCTAGACAGGGTGCCAGTCCATCATAGGATGAACACACACACACACACCTCTGTCACACACTAAAGCCAATTTAGTATTGCTGTTCCACCTAACTTGTATATCTTTGAAATGTGGGAGGAAACCAGAGAACCTAAGACACAGGGAGAACATGCAAACTCCACACAGGGAGGTCCCAGGACGTGAACCCTGGTCTCCTTACTGCAAGACAGCAGTGGTACCACTGCGCCACGATGCTGCACATTTGATTATATTTTTGTTCTATTAATTCATTTAGATGAATTATCTAAATTCTATTATTATGTTGAAATAATCTTGAAAAACCATTACTAGAGTCTTAAGTTTTGAAGTTCTTTTCAACTAAGTTTGTAACTGAAGTCAGATATGCAGTTAACAAGTATAACAGTAGATGGCACAAAATACACATGTATTTTATTTCTTCAACAAAATTAATTTAGGCTTTAAAGATAAGAGCCATGCATGCTCTTTATGCTACATAAGTACATTTTTGATTGTTTGTTTTGTTGGAACAAAGATAAATCTCAGATTACAAGCATGTTTTTAGCACTGCATAACTGCAGCATAATTTAATGTAGGACGGCATCTTTAGTGCCTGCTAATGGTCACTCTCTGTTGAGGATCAATCCTTAGGCCGGAGTTATACTTCACGCGACGCGACGCATGCTGCAGCGGACGCTCCTGCTACGCAAGCATTGTAGTGTTCATACTTGCGCGCGTACTTTACGTAAATCTGGAGGAATCCACCAGGTGGCAGTGCGAGATATTATCACAGTGAGAACATGTTTGGCTTCTCTGTGTTGTGAATTGCCTAGAACACTCATTAATTTCTGATGACACCTTACCGCAATATCTCTGAAAATTATGTTTATTGATTAAATCCATCAATCCAGGGATGTGTCCATTCCAGCAAGCATTGGGCACGAGTGAGAAACAGTCCATTGATGAGGCCTCAGCTCATCGCAAGGTGAATACAAGCACACACATACACTAGTGTCATTTTAGCGGCACCAAATCCCCAAATCTGCATATCTTTGGAAGGAAACTGAAGCACAGTGTGGAATACAAGCAGGAAATACCAGCAACATAACTCCCTGCAAGACAGCAGTGCTATCGCTCCACCACCGTGACACCCCCATGTGTGTAATTATTCCCCCATGTGTGTAATTAACAGTATTCATTATTTAAACAAAATTATATGTAAAATGTAGCATACACACTTTAATGCATTTCATCATCAAAGTGATATCAAGTATAAATCTAAAGATTCTAAATGTGCAGAGAGTTGGAATATCATACATTTAATTTGTTCTGTGTGGTGATCTATTGCTGCTATTTTTTTTTTGCAACTTCATATCAGCAACATAATTTATAGCGCTGTATTTGAGCCACTGAGAAAAAAATAAAAGACACAGTGAAAACGTGTATTTTGTGATTAAAGTGGAAATTTCGGCTTTAATCTCGAAATGTCCTCTTTAACCTCGTAAGTTTACTTTATTATTAAAGCAGATCATCGTAAACGTCATCCCAGTTTTTAATCGCTACGAGCTTCTTGGACCTGACAGCAGGTAAAGTAAAAAAATAAAAAATAGACGACATAAAAGATGGTATGTGAGACTTTTAAAATGTATTGTGTCATTACGATCGGGAATATGCGACACTTGAATATAAAAGCACCACGAATGCATCTGTATGTCGGCATTTTGCTTCACCACTTTGAACCATTCATCAAACGGCAAAGTGCGCACATCGATCCCCGAAGGATCTCCATAGAGGCTTGCTGTCACATGTAGATAGTAGAGACTCTGACGTCACGTTCCGACTTTTAGCACACTGCTCAGAGGACGCATGAAATGAACGCTGGGAACGCGTGGCAGCCATGATGCGGGCGTGTACGCGTTCTGAGCGTGAAGTATAAATCGGCCCTAAGTCTTTGTACTATCAGCCCTCTAGTACACTACACATGCAGGGAATCAAACTAACTACAGCCTGGATGGATAGAGGGTGGTTAGCATTTTCATCTCTGGGTAAAAATACCATTTCAACACTGTAGGAGACCTGCCTACATTGATGTATTAAAGGCCAGGGGCCTCATGTATAAATGGTGCGTATGCACAAAATGTTGAGTACAAACGTTTCCATGTTCAAATCGCGATGTATAAAACCTAAACTTGGCATAAAGCCACGCACATTTTCACGGTAGCTCCAACCCTGGCGTATGCAAGTTCTCTGCTCGGTTTTGCATACTGGTGGCACCCAGCGTCAAAGCAGTGCTACTGTTCCAGTGTGGTTTCCCTTTCTTTTTTGGATCCACATCCCTGACACGGCTTTATAAATACACTGAAATTAACCACATACTGTTTATTAGTTTAATGCATCTGATTGTAATTAACCTGTAACTTTATAATGGTCCACAGAATAGCTAAACTATTCCAAATACCATATCTGCTTTAGCGTTGTTACTCTCACTGCACCTTTTTCTTCTTCTTCTTTCAGCTGTTCCCATTAGGATAATCTTTTTCCATATTACTCTCACTGCACCACTCAGAGTATTTATATCACCTTATCTGAGTGGGGAATCACAGCTCTACAGCAGCTGATTGGAAAGAGAATTATCGGTATACAGCATCAAGCACATGCTGCCTCAGCCATGCTGTCTATTGAACTGCTTTCATACGGCAAACACTTCAGAGCCTTTCCTCGTGGTTCAGAAACAGTTTCATCCCAAGAACTATAAATGCACTCAATCAGTCCATCAAGTGCTCCTTGTAGAACACTTTGTACTTATAAGTACAATTACCTCACTGTAAACTTACAATACAGTTATAATATTGCACAACCTGAGCCACTTTATAAAGCACATATTTACATATGATGACAATATAATTTTTAAGATCAAATGCAGCAAAATATGTTTATTATATTATACAGATAAAACTTTAACTTCATTTAAATAATCTATGTTGTTAATAATTAAACATGTGAGAACACGGTGCCGCAGCGCTAGCGAGGAGCTGGCGCTCCGTTCACGGATTGTTCTTGCCTTGCGCTGTATTCAAAGTCAAAGTCAAAGTGAACTTTATTGTCATCTCAACCATATACAAGTATACAGATAGACGAAATTGTGAAGCTCAGGGTCCACAGTGTAACAATATGATGTGCAAATAGTCAATTAAAAATAGAATAAAAATTTAAAAATTTAAAATTAAAACACAAACAAGACAAGACATTGTGCAAAGATAGGACAAACAAGTAGCAGCAATATTGATGTGTAAGATATGTAATATAATAAGTCAATAAATAATAAATAATAGATATAGATAATACAGAAATTATCAGTGTATGATAATAGTTGTTTAAGACGTGTGTAAACAATGACAGGTCAGAATGTTTCATAGCATAAGGATATCAAGAGTGTCAAAATCCTTAGAGGTCAGTATGAGATTTTCAGTTCTTTTCTACATGCACACTCATCTTTGCAGGACATTGGTTTTCATATATAAAAACTCTCCTGCAGCCTCGCAGATTTGGCTTTGATGCTGCAGTAGCTTCTCTTGGATGGCAGAAGTGTGAAAAGTCCATGTGAGGGGTGTAAGGGGTCCTGCACAATGCTGCAGGCCTTGCGGACACTGCGTTTGTAAAATATGTCCTGTAGTGAAGGGAGAGGCACCCCAATAATGTTCTCTGCTGTCTTCACTATCCTTTGCAGGCGCTTGCGGTCGGATATGTTGCAGTTTCCATACCAGACAGTGATGCAGCTGGTCAGGACACTCTCTATGGTGCCTCTGTAGAACATGGTGAGGATGGAAGGGGGAAGACATGCTTGCTTCAGCCGCCTCAGGAAGTGTAGTCTCTGCTGGGCTTTCTTGATTAGTGATGAGGTGTTATGTGTCCACGTAAGTTCCTCAGTTAAGTGCACACCGAGGAACTTGGTACTCCTAACAATCTCCACATCTAAACCGTTGATGCTGAGCGGGATGTGGGCAGGACGTGATTTTCTGAAGTCCACGATTATCTCTTTTGTCTTGTTGACATTGAGAGATAGATTGTTGTGTTCACACCATGCGGACAGCCATTTCACCTCATCTCTGTATGCTCTTTCATCATCCATGCTTATCAGTCCCTTGCTGGGGCTAGCGCGACAAGGGAAGGATAGATGGATGGAATAATTAAACAACATCTTACGTGAGGCATGAACAATCACTGCGCCACCGTGTTCCCATGTTTAATAACATGCTTTAACTCCTATCATCATGAAAATGATATCAAGTATATTAATTATTCAGAGAGCTGTAATATCATAAATGTAATGGATTCTGTGTCCTGTTGGATGAAGAGAAAGCCCGTTTGAGAAGTATGTAGTGATTCACAAACATAGAGTACATAGAAGATCAAGTGCAAAACAAAGCATTTAACATGCTACTTTAGTTATGATGGGATTTGAGAAACTAGTAAATTAAATGATTTTAAGATGTTCTACTTTAACGACAAAATAAACTATGTGATTAAAGTGGAAATTTAGAGATTAAAGTTGACATTTCGTGCTTTTTTCCCCACTGTGTGCCTATTTTTTTTTCACTGTACCCTAATAAGCTTTCATATGACACTCAGACGGTGGGCTATGACTCGCCTTTTCAGGGCGACTTTGATATCTGACAACTTCTTTTTTATTTCAGGCACAGTGCGACTTTGTGAACTTGAGGTTTCGAGTTTCTCTGACACTCTATGTTACTTGATCAACTTCCTTTTGTTGTTTATACCAACAAATAGTACGTTTTTCCTTGCCTCCACTTGGTATTCGCTGAAATTCTATTTCCCCCCGTGCTTTTACCATTGCCTTTTAACAGAACACTGAGCTTAAGGGCTATTTATATTGATTTGTAGATTCAAAGACTGCGGTGGGCTGGCAACCTGCCCAGGGTTTGTTTCCTGCCTTGCGCCCTGTTTTGGCTGGGATTGGCTCCAGCAGTCCCCCGTGACCCTGTAGTTAGGATATAGCGGGTTGGATAATGGATGGATGGATATTCAAAGAGGTGTAATTCTGGGAGGAGCAGCAGCAGGCGCGTTCATGTGCGTTACTTTTCACACTGACCGGGATTTATATAGCAGAAGAACGTGGAAGTTGCCATTCGCACAGATTTATGCATCTGGATATTTTTGTGCGTACACACATTTCCGCTTTTGTCCGTACCCATTTTATAGTGTGAATTCTTCACACAGCGTTATGCATGAGGTCCCAGACGTCCACATGACCGTCATAATCAAGTTCTTCCATGTGAACCCTGAATACAATGAGGATTTATTGAGGTCATTTATGTTGGGTAGAATGCCTAGAGGGGGCTGGGCGGCCTTGTGGCCTGGAACCCCTGCAGATTTTATTTTTTTCTCCAACTGTCTGGAGTTTTTTTTTTGTTTTTTTATGTCCTCCCCGGCCATTGGACCTTACTTTTATTCTATGTTAATTAGTGTTCCCTAATTTTAATTCTTATTTATTTTGTTTTTTCTCTTTCTTCATCATGTAAGAACTTTGAGCTACATTGTTTGTATGAAAATGGGCTATATAAATAAATGTTGTTGTTGTAAAATCCAGTCTATTTAAATTAGCTGCACCATGTAACACTGCGGTGGTGGAGGTGAGCCTTGCTGCTCCAAAGGGACAAACCCCATTCTGATTTACTATGTCATACTTCAGCTCAGTTACCACTTTTTAACAAATAGAAGCAGTAGTCAGTTTATATATGCCATCTCCCTTGGAATTAAACATCCATTTGTAAACATTTGTGCAGGCCTGCAGAGGAGACAGCCTTCTCAATCTAAACTATATAAAGCAGTAAATGCTTCATCTGTATATACTTTTCTAGGGGAATGGATTGTTTCTAGGCAAGTTAACTTGTAAACAGATTCTCCTAGATTTGCCTTGGTAAGGAACTTTTGTCTCTATTTGCTTAAGGTGACTGCAAAACGAACACTTGTTGTTAGTTACTGTTTTGAGCATTACAAGACACTTTTCAATACTCTGTATTCAACCGCTATCAATACCTACTGCTCATAAAGATGAAGACAATAAATAAAGAAAGAATAATGATTAAGAATTTAGGAATGTTATTGAACGATTGCCAGTTTCTCTGTGAAGCTGAAAGTTAATTTAAGTGGGCCTCGTTCCCACATTCCTTTATATTATTCATTTAAAGGTGTTCCATGTCATTAATGCACTAGGTTTGCCTTCAGCATTTTTAAATTTATGAAATGCTGTATTATTCTCCTAAGTTACATACTGTAATTGCCCTTTTTAAAAATGTTTTTGTTTTTTAATGCTTGTGCAGAACAGTGTATAAGGAACAGGGAAAGGTGCCAGAGAAAAGAAATAAAGTAAGAAATAAAGCTTGACATACAGCAGGTATATCAGCACAATGTAAAGGCAACAGGAAATGATTCTAGCCAATCAAGCCAACGCTGCCAGGGAGCAAGGAACAACCACTCAACATTACAAACTAGATATTTTTGGGCCATTGTTATACAGTAGTATATATACATTTTAGATAGCCAGAACAAACACATGATGGGGATAAATTCAGTGCAGAATCTTAATCCATCACAAAGATACACCTGAAACACCATGTAGATAATCCTAGGCTTTCATTTAAAACCAGGCCTCTGCATCTCTAGGGGAGCAGCACTAAACACTGTGTAAGCATGGTACCCTACAAAATACATCATGGTGTGATAAAAGAAGTATTCTTTCTCTTTGTCCGGGTTAAACCACAATCTGTTTGTAACAATTTGAAGTTTAACAAGTAAAATTTGAACCAGTATTCAGTCTCATCAAGAGTGATAACATTGCTAACTTCACATTTATTATTAATTCTTAAGAACACAGCTCAGCACCTAGGGATCTGCAGGTCTCCTGTTACCTTGCCTAAGTACATTTATAGCTCATCCATCAGAAAGACTCACAGGCAAAACAGGATCTATGACAGAGTAGCAAGGTGGAAGCCAGTCTTCACTACTAAGAATATCAGTGTTTGCCACAGGCTTTCCAAGATGAGAGCTGGTCATCTTTAGGAGTTGTGAAACAATCATCTATGGGCAGAATGATTGAAAGTTGAACTTTGTGGCCAATGTAGGCCTTTTTTAGTTGTGGAGAAAAGTTACAGCTGCAAAAACTACATTCTATAGAGGTTGGACCATGTATGTAAGAATTTCACTGAACACAACAAAATGACTACTCCTACTACTACATGACGACCAATTTTGAGTCACCATTTAACCAAACATACACTTTACTGAGACATAGCAGTATGGCACATTATTTCTAGTAATCAGCTCAAAGTTTTCATTTACTAATCTAATTTTAAAAAGACACATTTAAAAAAAAATAAACCAAATTCGCTTTTGTTCCTTTGAGCGATATGTCATCACTGTAGTTAATTGTCCATCCATTTTCTAATCCACCTGATTATTTTTAGGGTCAAATAGGATTGAGTTTCAGTCTACTCTGACAGCATATTGTGTTCATAATAATTACTTATGAACACTTTGAAATCACTTCAGTTTTGTTTTTTTTTGTTTTTTTTTAATCTAACGCCTCCTGACTTACCGGTACGAGAAAACACTTGTTCAACTTGTCTTGATATCTAGCTATGCAAAACGTTAAACTTTTTGAGGTCCCCCCATTTTCTTGGCCCTCTAGTCCTGAAAAACCTTCATTTTTAGACAATTTTTGGATCATATTTTCTCTAGGAAATTGCACCCTTATGATTAAACGTAAACCCTAATAGATGTCCTAGCAAACATTATCTGAAGAACTTGAAGTTGTGCATGCCATATGAATCGGACTAGGGATTCACTCACTAGTGGGACATGGGGATTAAAATAGCTCCTCTTTACAAAATTTCGAAAAAATGGGTATTGGTAATATAAGCATGTGGAGTGCTTTATGACATGTCATGTTTGCTGATCACAAATATGATAGTACTGTATTTTTGATATTTGATTTTTTTCCCGGTGGTCCTAGTTCTCAAAGAGCCACTCCCAGAAAGTTAAAAATGACAGACTTCAAATATAAACATATAGGGTATCATCTTGGACAATTTCAAGGTCAGTGATTATGAATATAACATTATTTTTGATTTTTGATTCTTAACTATCTAACTGAAAAAAAAAAACTTCCATTGTAACAATGCCCTTTACTTAAAAGCTCAATTTGATTTTTATAATGAACTAGTGAAATCTAAGTAATCAATGTAGACCTCAGCATTTTTGTTTGTAGTGCACCAAGCAATGCTTATGTCTCTGTTAAATGTCATTTGGTAATGGATTCATAAAAGCAACATTAATTCTTGTGGTGCTCCATCTATTGGAATGACAGATTAAATGGATTTTATTACTAAAGGTGTATGGACACACAGACAGACGCACAAGCACTTATCCTTTTGTTAAATTGGATATGCCATAAGTAAAATAATTTTTTTAGTTAACTCTTATTCATATTTATTTTCTGCTGCAGACAGAATTGGCTTCTGCATTGTAGTCATTGCTGTTGTTAACAGGCATCATCTTTCTGAGATCATTTATGAAAAATTAAGTTTAGAAAATGGATGGCTAGTTTTGAAAATAGGGTTTGTAAAAAAAAGATAAAGATGCGTTCTTTTGCTACTGAAGCAGCTTTATTATCAATTTCTGCATTTGTATGTTGAAGGGGCTGATGGTTTTCCATTGCCAAGTGTGGCAATTTGTGAGTATTTTGGGACATTGCAGAGTATATTTTCAAACTTTTAGAAGTAAGCACTTTTTAGCCCTATGATGACCCAAGCCAGCCATTCATGTGGAAGTCAGGCTGCCTTTTAGTGTATCTTTTCTAGACAGGCTGCAGGAATTCAGGCCTGCATCCATGGCTGCTTTTGAAGGCTTCATACCTCTGTGACTATTTCTGGTCAGAGAATCACAACACAACTGATGTTTAAATGCTCTATCTGCAATGCATTGTGTAGACTTTCTCTAGCTAGCCTTGCCTCTTCAGTTGATACCATTTTCTCATCAGAAAATATTTCACACACTGGGTGCACTTTTGTAACTTGTTTACATCTGAGATACTTAATCTTTGCAGTGCTCTTTCTTGTTGTGGTTTCAGCTCACATTTCTAGATTCTCTAATATTTCTCCTACTGCTTGTATTTATGAATGTTAAGTTTGTCTTGAGAATGATTTGACATTGTGAGTTTATTCTCTGCTGTTACTATACTCTCCTTTCCAGGCTACATGTCAGCTTTGTCCAATTTGCTTGATTGCTATACCTATATGAAATCACATAATAGCTGGGAAGACCATTTCCTTTAAGCTGATCGTATGTGCAACACATTTTACATTGTTGATCACAAAAAAGACCTGACATTCAAACAAAATTAAACTATAACAATTAATTGAAGTTTAATTAAATTAAATCAATTACCAGCAGAATTTAAACGAATTTCAAACAAAATTGCACTCTATGAAATGGTCTATGCAGTTGTTTCTTTGTTACTTCATTGTTCTTTGTTTCTCACTTTAAAAATCTAAACAAGAATGTAAAGATAGAAAAGAACTTGTGCAGCAAAAGCAAAGGATGAGTTTAAAACTTTAATAAATAACGGTTTGTTGGCTGTCAGAATAAACTCTTCTGTGATGGCGGCCCAGGATATTCATGAGATGTTGCCAAATATGTGAAAATACCGGATTAGTTAGTGAAGTAGAATTACACCTTTCAGTCCACTGAGTACATAAATTCAACAATCAAAATTGACATGTTAAATGAAATTAGCAAATCGACCTACCACACTAGGATAGTCGACAAACCAACTGACATAACTGTTTCAAAAAGGTAATTTATTTATAATTAATTATGGAATAAAAGTGAATTCATTCATAAGACTATGTTTTTGCTGACATAATAAAATTAACATCATTTGACATTTTATCTATTCCTGGGGCTATTCAACAGTTCTAACCAACTGCATCACTGTCTGATATGACAACTGCAATCTATCCGACAGCAAGCACCTGCAAAGGATAGTGAAGACAGCAGTGAACATTATTGGGGTGCCTCTCCCTTCACTACAAGAAATATTTTACATACGCAGTGTCTGTAAGGCCTGCAGCACCCCTCACATGGACTTTTCACACTTCTGCCATCCAAGAGAAGATACTGCAGCATCACAGCCAGATCTGCCAGACAGCAGGATAGTTTTTACCCCCAAGCTGTCAGACTCTTTAACACCATGCTGCCCCCTGGGATCTTCCACACTGCCTCAACCACCTCCAAAAACAGAATTTTTGTACTTCCAAGCCACTTTCCTGCAAAGACTAGTGCACATATAGAAAAGAACTGAAAATCTCATACTGGCCTTTAAGTATTTTGCACACTGCACTTTGACATTCTTTGATATCCTTCTGCTGTGAAACATTCTGATCTGTCATTGTTTACACATGTCTTAAACAACTATTATTATACACTGATAATTTCTGTATTATCTATACCTATTATTTATTTATTATCTATATATATAATTCACTAAGGCAAGACAACCATGGAAAGCGGATTCCCTAAGCCGCCGACAAGTGAGACACCCATGGCGCGCGCAGGAAGGAGCCACGCCCACCAACTCTAAGACCATTGGATACAACGACAACTCGCAGAACCACGCCCACCAACTCAGACTCGACGACACAGGAAAAACAGCGTCATTTATGTTCGTCTGTCGTAGAGTCCACATGCAGCTCTGAGCCACGTTGACTGTTCATAGAGGCATGTTTCTCGTGGAAGTGAATCACTATTTGCAGCGTGTAAAACAGTTTGCGAGGGGTATCCCATGGGATCCTTAAAACATTCCTTTAAAACTGAGGTTAAAACACAATAAAGGAAGCAGTCTTTAAAAACCAATGAGCCCTGTGCCTCTGTTTCATTAACGTCTCACCTACTTCACCAATGCAGGCCCTGCAACAGTTGAGACGCTCTCTCAGCAGCTGACCTTCTCTGTGCCTGAACAGTTCACACAGAGGCACCACACGACGCGGCAAGACTATATAAAAGGAGGCATGTTTGTCACGGATGTAAATCGCTGTATGCGGTGTGTAAAACAGAGTGTTTGTCGCGGATGTGAATCGTTGTATGCAGCGTGTGAAACAGTTTCCGAGGGGTTTCCCATGGTCTTAGACCGGGTCTCTGTCAGTTGCTCTTGCAACTGGGCACATGACCAGGCAGTGTGTGTGCTTCGAGAGCGTGGGTGGACGCGACAGGACCATCTAAGAAGATTCATATTTGTTGCGGATGTAAATCGCTGTATGCAGTGTGTAAAACAATTTGTCGCGAATGTGAATCGCTGTATGCAGCGTGTAAAACACTGTATTGTATGTTGCCCTCTCCAGAGTTACATCTTTTCATTCACCTACAGTCGTATACACAATGAAGTGAGCAGTCTTTAAAAACCGAGTTTTCGGTTACAACGCATCGACCGCGTGCACCATAGCAAACTGTTTTACATGCTACATACAGCAATTCGCATCCGCGACAAACATGCGTCTTCTTGGATGCTCCTGCACTTTGTACACACCCCCCTCCCACCTCGCTACTACGGGTGTCTTGGTTGATTATATATAGAAAGGCAGCCAAAACCGCACAGAGCAATGAAAAGTCTACGTGAGTCACAGCTGTATCTGGACTGTGCACCGACGACAACAACTCGAGTGATGAGTTGGAGGTGGGCACATGAGCAGGCAGTGCATACTGGACGAGAAATCAGCAGACTAGCATGACGGAGGCAGCGGAGTGGACATCCTTCTCCTCCGATCCCGTTCCACCCTCTGCACCTGAGCGCCGCACGGACGACTGTGTGTTGGTTCGTTCCGTGCATTGTTACAATGTTGCTTTTCTTGCTGATTTATTACATTTCCGAAATGTTTTCAAATGTTAAATTTCTCCCTGTGCTTAAAAATCATTAAAAAACCGGCCTGATTATGCGGCATATGGTACGCCGCGGGTTGGCTAGTATTACATATTTATTAACTATAGTTATGTATCTAGATTGCGTAATACCATACATTGCATCAATCTTGTCTTTGTACAATGTCTTGTTTTGTTTTTTGTGTTTTAATTGTAATTTTAAATAAAAATCTTTATTCTATTTTTAATTTACTTAAAATTTTTTATTTGAACTTCATGTTGTTACGCTGTGGACTCTGAGGTTTGCAATTTCTTCTGTCTGTATACTTGTATATGGTTGAAATGAGAATAAAGTTTGCTTTAAATGTATGCTAAACATTACACATTAGTTAAGAGGAAAGCATGTGCTGTGTGTATATACTGATAACCCAGATAAAGAAAGTACCTTTGGAGTAAACACTTCAAAATCTAACTTGATACATGCGTTTAGCTTCTTAAATATTTTCTTTTATCACCTTAGTTTTGCTTACATTAATAGAGTTGAATGTGTTACCCTACCATGTGTTGTTCCTTTTGTGGAAGAGATTATGCTTATAGTAGTCGATGATTTGCATTGCAAGCTGCTAAAATTGGAAAGTTTCTTCACTTCAGAAAGTAATCAAAACAGTCGCAAAAAATTTATTTTGACCACCTGTGTATGATTTAACATCTGTTAAATATGTGGATATTATGATTTTGATTTAAATTTTAAATGATCAAGACAACTTCTAACAAAGGTCAGGCCTTTGCCAATCCATACATGAAAGCATAACATTTGCTGCATGTTGATATTGTTTCCAGGTAGTGAAGTGTAATGGCTAGGACACTAGATGTAAATCACCTGATTGCCAGTTTATTTTCTACCCCTCTCTAACTGTGTGACACTGAGGAAGTCACTTAACCTGCCTGTGATTTAAATGTAAAAAGTCTGTAAACAGCTATAGAGTATCCTAATTTTATGAGTCACCATGGGTAAAATCTTCAACCAAATACACAAAAGTAATAACAACAACAACAATGTGGTAGCACAAAAAAACTTTGGCTCATTATACTTGTATCAGTCCATGTCTTGAAAATGTGGAATCAATCATCCTTATATATAATTTGACACTATCCGTATGTATGGTTTTCGCAGCAATACCTCGAACAGCCACAAGAGTAGCAGCTGCGGGAAGGATGTGTAGGAAACGAAGTCACATGACTGATGCAGAACGTAGACTTGCTAATGCGACCACACGTACACAACGAGCACAACAAACAGATGAGCAGCGTACGGCTACAAATGCTGCTAACGTTGAAAGCACAATGCAAATTGGACACAAAGGACAGATGAAGAACGTGTGCTACAGAATGCTACTAACGCTGACAGACATCGTGCCAGCCGTGCACATGCGACTGAAGAAGCTCAAGGAGCCACAAATGCAGCATGGGTTGAAAGAAATCGAGCAGCCTGTGCTTTGTGGCGGTGCAAAAGGTCTATTTTAACCACAAATCAGTGCCATGATAACAAAATCATTTCAAGGAATTAACAAAACAAATAATTCTTTGCAGAGAAAGTATGGATTTCACAAACGTTGAATTTGTAGCCCGATTCGATCGGGCTCCCAGTCGCTAGTCTATCATTAAAACCACATAATCCAGTTCATAGTTATGAAGTCCAGAAAACAGTACTGGATGGTGTGGTATAGTGGGTCTGTGGGTAAAATGTGGCAATATTTTAATAAATAAATAATTTAATGGCTAGCTCAAACTCCATGGGTGTGCGTGGTCATGTAGCTGCAGGGAGTTGGTGGAGTAATTGGGAAGAGATGCACCTACATGTGAGGTTGCGGTCTGTCTCAGTTGCTTCATCAGCTTTGCACAGTTTGCGATTGAGGCTGTATGCCCAAGGAGGCAGATAAAAAGGGAGCTGGCACAGTAAAAATGGAGAGAAGAAATGGAAAAAAAGGGAAAAAAGGAGGAAAATCAGCCTGGCCATCAAGAGAAAGATGAGTGAGAGGTTAAATGGGGAGAAGATTTAGACGTGAAGAGAGAGGAAGAGTGCCCATGCTGCAGGGAATGACAGGCAGGTGGCTGAGAATGAGCTTCATGGCTGCAGGAACCTGAAGCTGAAGAAAGGGCATTCCTACTGAGTAATTACTAGGGGCTAGGAGTGACCCGATTGACAGCATCTCCCACAAGGGCCGAGTGTGAATGATAGGAGAGGCATGTATGGCTTGACAGGTTGCCTTGCGCATTCTGATGGAAGGGTGGCAGGAAATGAAGCCAGGATGTGAAGTTTGACTGCACCTGTCGGACAATGTCTCCTCCTCCTATGAGGTCTGAAAGGGATTAAGGGGAGGAGACGCCAGATTTAAAAGGGCAGTATTTAGGGCTCAAAGTTTTGTGAACTGTCTCTGGCTTTTAACCTCGACATTTTTTTAATGGCTTTATTTATTGGAACTGTTTTTACCCTCCACCATCATTCATTTTTATGAATTATTTATTTATTGAGCCCTTCTGCAATGCACTTTTGTACACTGTTCTGTTTTGCTGGATTTTAATAAAAGCTTCAATAAAAGCAGTCGAGCACTTATACACCTGCTCCTTGCTATATGTGTGTTGTGCCCTCATCCACTGGCTCATCCTCAGGCATGTTATTGGCAGTAGTGGGTTCAAGAGGCTCCCGGGATGTAACTGGTAGTATGGAGTTGACCCGCACAGTCACAGATGGGGAACTAGTCTAATATAGATCTAATCTGCTTATCTTTGAGTGTGGTAGAAACCAAAGAAAACACAGGTTCAGAGAGAACATACAAACTGTACATGGACAGTACCTAGCTGGGATTTGAACTAAAGATCCTGAAGCTTTAAAACTTTGCTAGCCTCAGTGCCACCTTGATTCCTAAACATTTTCACGATCATTTTCTTTCTGTTTCAAATGTCCATAAAAGAAATGTCACAGAGTCTCTGGTGGCATTGTTTGCTGGAAAATAGCATTATTAACAAATGATGTGATATTAAACTGAATGGAGCCTAATTTTCCATATGCTTTCATGTTTTTAATTTTCACTGTAAAATTATTAATAGGTTTTTATACTTATTGTTCTTTAGTTCTGAATTTCTGAGCTTGCAGGTATCCTGGATAAAAACCAAGATCCAGGTTTTTAATGACTCCTTGGGTACAGCCATCAGCAGTGTGTCTGTCTGCGGAGAGAGTGTCAACCGCGTTGAAAAGTTTACTTACCTCGGCAGTGACATTCATGTCTCTGGTGACTCTTCCTATGAAGTCAGTAGATGGATTGTGAGAGCATGGGGATCATGAGATCACTGGAAAGGGGTGTGTGGCTGTGACGATGCGGGTTCTGCTCCATGCTCCCATCTTGCTTCTGGGAGCTCTGAACCCGACACTGTCGGTAATGTCACATTTGGTGGCAGCGGTGGGATGAACTGGCAGTGGTGACTAAAGAGCGGGATTGGTGCCAGACCTTTTTAAAAGAACCTATGGACCAAGCTGGACATGGACATTTTAAAGGACAGAGTTTTTTAATGGACATTAATTTATTGATTGTTTTTAATTTCTTTTAAAAGTTCTTTTTATTTTAATGTCCTGTTTTTATAAGGGGGCATGGAGCCTTCCCATGGAACTGAGGCTTATGGGGGGAAGGAATGTGGTATAGCTGTGGTCCACAGCTCAGATCAAAGGCCACTTTTTAATTAAATAATTAATATAATAATAATAAATGAATTTCCCCTTGGGATTAATAAAGTATCTATCTATCTATCTAAATAATCGTGGCTTCATGAGGGGACATGGTAGTGTGGTGCGAGCGAGTCCCGGGTGAATTCGTGATGCAGGCGGTCCTCACTTAAGTGCACAGGTGAGGAGTTATCTGCATCCGTAATTGATGTCAGGAGCTGCTAATTGTCACACCTGATCCACGTTACTGTAATTAATAGAAGCACGAGGCGGCTAGAGGGAAAGTTAGGGAAAGAAAAAAAATGGACGGAGGTTGAGAAGGAGAGAAGGCAGGAAGTAGGGGAGAAAGCCAGTGAATGAGAGAGCGTGTGAGCGAGCGAAGGTACTCGTAGTTGAGAACACCTGCAGCTGAACGGTGAGCCTGGGTGTTTGGCTGGCACCCTTAGAGCAGTCGGTAGTGGTCGCTCCCGCTGAGGATTATTTAGGAGCGGGAGTGACCGGAAGGAAGATGGCTCACCGCATAAGGCTGGGAAGGCAGCAGGAGTCGGGACTTGGGATGTGAAAGCCCCAGCGTGAGCGCCCTGGTTGCTGGAAAGCCCAAGTCACGGTCAGGTGAAGCCCACCAGAGCCAGGGATTGGCGAGGTGAACAGACCAGCAGAAGAAGGCAGGAAGAAGTTCAGCTGCAGGTAGGGTGGCTCCCCTGGTGCATAGCCTGGATAGGAGAAGCAGGGGAATCACTAGTAGAAAGGCACCGGGATTTGTTTTAAAAGATTGCTTTCAGCCATTGTTTTAACCTCGTTTTTAAAGGATTTATTTATTGTTTTTAACCTCCACAATTCACAGCTTTTTATTGGATTATTTATTTGAAGTTTTTTTTAAAGCACTACACTATTTATTTGAACACTGTTTTGAGTTTTGTTGTTTTAATAAAGCACTTTGCACTTTTGCACCATCCCCTTGCTTTATTGTGCCTCACTGTCCAGCTCATCGGTGACATTATTGACATTGTCGGGTTCAGAGCTCCGAGAAGCAAGATGGGAACATGGAGCAGAACCCGCATCGTCACAGTGGCGCTCCCAATATCTATGCAAAAGGACAAAGGTCCAAGTCTTTAGAGTCCTGGTGCTTCCTGTCTTGCTATATGGTTGCAAGACATGGACACTATCCAGCGACCTGAGACGAAGTCTGGATTCTTTTGGTACTGTGACTCTTTGGGGAATCCTTGGGTACCACTGGTTTGACTGTGTTGAATGAGCGGTTGCTCATGGAGTCCCGAGTGAGGCACATTACCTGCATTGTGAGGGGCCATCACTTATGGTACTATGGCCATGTGGCACAATTCCACGATGGTGTTCTGGCTTGCAGGATCCTCATTGTTGAGGACCCGAGCAGCTGGACCAGGACAAGGGGACACCCACATAACATCTGGCTGTGGCAGATAGATGGTTATTTCCGGAGTGTGGGACTGGACTGCATGTCTGCCTGGGGGATTGCCAACCAGGATCCTGAGCTGTTTCGTCGCGTGGTGGAGGTTACAACGAGCTGTACCAGTGCATGATTTCCAACCTGACCTGACCTTATTCTTTAGTGTTTTGACTTTATTATTAATATAGTTGTACCAGCTTTGCTTAAAACAAACTTTAGTCTGAATTTAATCCTGTAGTCCTTTCAACTTACACAATACAATATTTTCTTCTCTAACTTGTAGCTATGCCTTTCCTCTCCCTTTGATTTATAAATATGTTATTCATTCAACTCTATAATTAATATAATTGTTTTTTCCTATTTATTTTGAAGAAACCTACAAAAGGATTAATCTGTTCATTTGACAATTTAAATACAGTATTGTAATACTGCTCATACACTATATATTTATGAAATTGAATGTTTGCCTGCTTTACTGACAGTAGATCAGAATAAATGGGATAATTTATTTATAAGTATTGGCTTATGTTTTTTAAATAATTGTGTCGATTTTGTGGTGTTTTTAGATATACCATTTTTATACAACATTTTTATTTACTAAACAAAGTCTTATAATTAGACTGTTGGCCTTTTCTTTCTGTCATTTGCAATTACTATTTCTCTGAATACTTTCATGAAAAAGTGTTAACCTCTTTACTAAATGATCTTGGTTTGAAAATGAAAAGTGTCCCTAATTAAAAACTTTTTAAAACATGTCTATTTAAAGTAATTTTTAAAATTCGCAATGTTTGTTAATTCCTGAAGAGTATGTATGCTCATGGGAGAGCACTTTGATCTTAGTATTAGAGATGCTGATTCTCATTTGTGTCACACTGAATATATACAGTATTGCATGTTTTATGGATGACTCTCTACTGGTTTCCATCGATGTGGAAATAAATAGTTAATAGAGCCAAGAGAACGTCTGCCAAAAATCAAATTTAATATATTTCTTTCCTTTTCACTGAAACTTAATTAAAAGGTGACCTCATTTATTAAATTTCTGCGGCACTGAAGGCATTGAAATTAAGAGAACATATCTCATCTATCTATCTATCTATCTATCTATCTATCTATCTATCTATCTATCTATCTATCTATCTATCTATCTATCTATCTATCTATCTATCTATCTATCTATCTATCTATTTCAGGTCTTTAGGGTAACTTGCCCTTCTCTGAACGCACCATTGATGCTGAAAAATATATACAGATTTTGGAAACATACGCTGCCTTCAGGATTACATCTCTTTTCTGGGCACCCATGCATTTTTCAGCAAGTCAATGCAAATCCACATTCTGAGTGCAATAAAAAAGTAAGGCTGCATAGGAAGAGGGTTCAGGTGCTCAACTGGCCTGCCTGCAGTCCTGACCTATCTCCATTTGAGAACATGAAGTTCATTTTTAAACACAAAATGAGACAACAAAGACCCCATACTGTTGCACACCTTAAAACTTGTTTGCAAGAAGAATGGAACGAAAGTACACCTGAAACACTCAATAAATTGGTGTAATCAGTACCTGACATTTACTAAGTGTTGTGAGAAGAAAAGACAGCGTTACATAGTGGTAAATTATTTACTGCCCAAATGTTTTTGGAATATATTGCAAGTATCAAACAAAAAATGAAAATGTAGTTGTACCATCAAATAATGGGCTGTTATACGGTTTTCACATGAAAGATCATATACTAATCGCTGCTTTCTGTTTTTATTTGCATTTTCTATACCACCCCAACTCTTTCTAAGTTGGGTTTGTAAAATTGAGTTATACAAAGCATGTGCTGTTACAATAACACTAACATATACTAACTAAAATTTGTTTGCACCACGTAAACATTCCACAGTAACACATTCATTTTTTGCAAGACATATGGATTCCTCACAATATGACTCTATTCTAGAACAGAACAATCTGAAAATGTATAAGGCTGTCATTGTAATAAAAATCTTTTAATACCTTAGAAGAACACAAATTTGAATCATGAATAATGTCTATAAGTTCACTTTCAGTTTCAGTTTTATTGTCACCCCTGTGTTTTACAAGAAGGTTTCTCATTCATATCAAATGGGTCTTTATCTTCTTCTTTCGGCTGCTCCCGTTAGGGGTCGCCACAGCAGATCATCTTCTTCCATATCTACCTGTCCTCTGCATCTTGTTCTGTTACACCCATCACCTGCATGTCCTCTCTCACCACATCCATAAACCTTCTCTTAGGCCTCCCTCTTTTTCTCCTACCTAGGAGCTCTATCCTTAGCATCCTTCTCCCAATATACTCAGCATCTTTCCTCTGCACATGTCCAAACCAGCGCAATCTCGTCTCTCTGACTTTGTCTCCCAACTGTCCAACTTGAGCTGACCTTCTAATGTACTCATTTCTAATCCTATCCATCCTTGTCACACCCAATGCAAATCTTAGCATCTTTAACTCTGCTACCTCCAGCCCCGTCTCCTGTTTTCTGGTCAGTGCCACCGTCTCCAACCCATATAACATAACTGGTCTCACTACCGTCCCTAGACCTTCCCTTTCACTGTGGCTGATATCCGTCTATCACAAATCACTCCTGACACTCTTCTCCACCTATTTCACCCTGCCTGCACTCTCTTTTTCACCCCTCTTCCACAATCTCCATTACTCTGTACTTTTGATCCCAAGTATTTAAACTCATCCACCTTCGCCAACTCTACTCCTTGCATCCTCACCATTCCACTGACCTCCCTCACATTTACACACATGTATTCTGTCTTGTTTCTACTGACCTTCATTCCTCTCCTCTCTAGCGCATATCTCCACCTCTCCAGGGTCTCCTCAACCTGCTCTCTACTATCGCTACACATCACAATGTCATCAGCAAACATCATAGTCCACGGGGACTCTTGTCTAATCTTGTATGTTAACCTGTCCATCACCATTGCAAATAAGAAAGGTCTCAGAGCCGATCCCTGATATCACACCTCCACCTTGAATACATTAATCACTCCTACCGCAGACCTCACCATGGTCACACTTCCCTCGTACATATCCTGTACAACTCTTACATACTTCCTCATACAATTCCACAACTCCTCTTGAGGCACCCTGTCATATTCTTTCTCCATGTCCACAAAGACGCAATGCAACTCCTTCTGGCCTTCTCTATACTTCTCCATTAACACCTTTAGAGCAAACATCACATCTGTGGTGCTCTTTCTTGGCATGAAACCATACTGCTGCTCACTAATCATCACCTCACTTCTTAAACTAGCTTCCACTACTCTTTCCCATAACTTCATGCTGTGGCTCATCAATTTTATCCCCCTGTAGTTTCTACAGTCCTGCACATCCCCCTTATTCTTAAATATTGGCACCAGTACACTTCTTCTCCACTCCTCGGGCATCCTCTCACTTTCCAAGATTCCATTAAACAACCTGGTTAAAAACTCTACTGCCATCTCTATCAAACACCTCCATGCTTCCACAGGTATGTCATCTGGACCAATGGCTTTTCCATTCTTCATCCTCTTCATAGCTGTCCTTACTTCCTCCTTGCTAATTCGTTGCACTTCCTGATTCACTATCTCCACATCATCCAACCTCTTCTATCTCTTGTTCTCTTCATTCATCAGCCTCTCAAAGTACTCTTTCCGACTGCTTAACATACTCTCCTCGCTTGTGAGTACGTTTGCATCTTTATCCTTTATTACCCTAACCTGCTGCACATCTTTCCCAGCTCGGTCCCTCTGTCTAGCCAATCGGTACAGGTCCTTTTCTCCCTCCTTAGTGTCCAACCTCACATACAACTCATCATACACCTTTTCTTTAGCCTTCACCACCTCTCTCTTCACCTTGCGTCTTATCTCCTTGTACTCTTGTCTACTTTCTGCATGTCTCTAAATATCCCACTTTTTCTTTGCCATCCTCTTCCTCTGTATACTCTCCTGTACTTCCCCTTTCCACCACCAGGTTTCCTTTTCCTCCTTCCTCTGTCACCCTTACTACATCTGCTGTAGTTTCCCAACTGTCTGGTAATTCTTCACTACCACCCAGTGCCTGTCTCACCTTCTCCTTAAACTCAACCTTGCAGTCTAACTTTTTCAACTTCCACCATTTGATCATTGGCTCTGCTCTCACTCTCTTCCTCTTCTTGATCTCCAACGCCATCCTACAGACCACCATCCTATGCTGCTTCACTACACTTTCCCCTGCCACCACTTTGCAGTCTTCAGTCTTCTTCAGATTGACTCTTCTGCATAGGATGTAATCTACCTGTGTGCATCTTCCTCCACTCTTGTACGTAACTCTATGTTCCTCCCTCTTCTTAAAATACGTATTCACCACAGCCATGTCTATCCTTTTGGCAAAATCCACTATCCACTGATCTTCTTCATTCCTCTCCTTGACACCATACCTACCCATCACCTCCTCGTCTCCTCTGTTCCTTTCACCAACATGTCCATTGAAATCCACTCCAATAACCACTTTCTATCACTTGGGTACGCTGTTCATCACTTCATCCAACTCACTCCAAAAATCTTCTGTCTCATCCATTGCACACCCAAGTTGCGGGACATATGCATTAACAACATTCATCATCACACCTCCAATTTCCAGCTTCATAATCATTACTCTGTCTGACACTCTTTTCACCTCCAAAACACTCTTGACATACCGTTCCTTCAGAATAACCCCTACCCCATTTCTCTTCCTATCAACACCATGATAGAACAATTTGAATCCACCTTTAATCCACCTGGCCTTACTCCCCTTCCATTTAGTCTCTTGCACGTACAATATATCAGCCTTCCTTTTCTCCATCATATCTGCTAACTCTCTCCCCTTACCAGTCATACTGCCAACATTCAAAGTTCCTACCCTCAGTTCCACTCTCTTTACCTTCCTCCTCTCCTCCTGCCTCCAGACACATCTTCCCCCTCTTCTTCTCCTTCTTATTCTTCTTCCTCGGCCAACAGTAGCCCAATTTCTGCCAGCACCCTATTGGCTAACAGTACTAGTGGCGGTCGTTGTTAACCCGGGGATTGATCGATCCGGTATGAAAATTTGTATTGTTGTCCGCATATTGATTTGGCAAAATTTTATATCTGATGCCCTTCCTGACGTAACCCTCCCCATTTATCCAGGCTTGGGACTGGCATGAAGAAACACACTGGTTTGTAAATCCCCTGTGGCTTGGTTCAAATGGGTCTTTATCGACACCTCAGAAAAAATAATCTATCAAATTTGGGATGCATTCTTGTGTCACTTGTTATTAGAGCCTTTAATAATCAAAACTGGATGGGTAATAATTGTTCTTTTGCAATGTTGCTCTGGGACCCAACAGCTGGTAATGTTGCATCAAATGTCCTCATTTCATTATTTATCTGTGTGACTTTCCGCTGGGTATTTTAGTTTGCAAACAAATCCCAAAGCTATGCATATTGCCTTAATCAATGAGGATTTGTGTCCCATTCAAGGATGGTTCCTGATTTTTCTGGGATACACATTAAATGTCCAGGGTCCTATGGTGGAAATTTGATATTAGAGTGTATTTGTGCATTTATATTTTATTAAAAACAATCTTTAACATTAGCTTATACTAGCAAAAATATGGAATAACTGAAAAAACACTTAAGTCCCGAGACAAGACAACTGTAAATGTTGGTGTAGATTAATTTGTAATTTATTGTTTTGATCATAGCTTTTTTAGTATTTTACTAAAAAGCAAACTGTTCAGGGCTGTTAATAATTTGTAGTGTTACTGATGAGGAATTCTCTCAGGGTGTCACCCTTGCTCTCCCAGTCCCATTGCTGAGTTACTCAAGTTGCAGGGAGCACCCTGAGTAAATTGCTCCACAGAAACAAATGGTGCTGTGACCTATATTTGCTCAGGGAGAAGGCAAGTTTAAGAGGGAAAGCTCCAGCTGCAGCCAGAGCCATAGTGGATATCTCCATTTGCCTGCTTGTTATTCTAGTAGCCTATATTTGATTCTAACCGTTGCCATCTCACAATGATTAGCAGCTGCTTGTGGGAGGGGTGAGGAGGTGGGTGACACTTTGAGCAAATTCCTCAGTAGAGAAATAGAGATATCACATTATATTCTGAAAAAAATGTTATATTTCAATGCAGGGACATGTTTATTGATGAAAGTCGAAAAATGAAAGTAAAAAGAATGACGCAGAGCTGTTTGGCTCTCCTTTTTGGATATGAGGAGGATATGATGGTAAGAAATCACTTTTTTTTGTAATTTACTTAGTAGGATATACAGTATACTTAGAATATTTATATAGATAGATACTGTATATGGATATATATATATATGTGTGTATGTCATATTATATAGGTGTATGTATCTATACATGTAATATTTGTTTTAGCAGAGGACCCATAGTCTCTGCAACTGCTGACAAAGTAAGGTAATACAGAGCAGGAGTCAGATCATAAAATTTATCGGAATGTGGCAACATTGTGACACAACCCATCATGTGGCAATATACTTTCATATAATGGACAGCATCCTAGAGTTAATTATTCCAGAGAAATGTACAATATATGACTGGGCAACAGTGAGGGGCAACAGAGTGTAGGTGTATAGGCCTCCAGGTCGTTAACTTTGAACTTAATCTCCACTATAGTGCCTGGAGTGTGGCCTGGCCTTTAAAGTGAGTTGTAAGGTTTAGTATCATTGTGAGGTAAGGGTCTGTATTGGAGAGTTCTATGAGGAAGATCTCAGGAGTTTCTGTGAGTGTCCTCTGGATGCATTTCCAAGCAAGGGCTTAACATCCTCTTTCAAGTTTAAAGGTCTCAACCCTTGTATTTATGTGCATACAGAGAAACGCTAAGTTATTTACTTCAAAACAATTTTTATGTTCTTTGAATGCATTCCAAAGCTGTGCATATTGCTCTAACCAGTGAGGAGTTGTATGTCATTCATTATTGCTTTATGCCTAGTACCTGATATTTCTGGGATACCCTTTTGTTATTATTTATGTTTATAATATATATTTTTTTGTATATTTTAGCCTTTTTATATTTCTTTTGGGTTTGGTGGTAGTTCAAGAATGTTCCTTTCTGGCCATCGCCACAATTTCCTCATGTAACCAGAAAACTAATTGGTTTTACATTGTGACATTATGCATATCAAAATATCTTAACAAATACTAAATTTTTTTTTTAATTCTTTGTTTTTTAGAAATATATTTATTCTAACTAAAAATATATTTTTTAGGTATCGTCACATTTATACGAGAAGGCATATTTGTTTTACAGAAAATGCTTAACCAGAATGTGCTACAAGTAAGTTTTACACTCCATCTTTCAATTTTCCAAACATCATTTTTCCACCAGTGGCCCACAGGAAGCTGGAGCCTGTTCTGTTAGCTATAAATGAAAATTGAAAATAGGATTATAA
This sequence comes from Polypterus senegalus, assembly GCF_016835505.1. Lineage (NCBI taxonomy): Eukaryota > Metazoa > Chordata > Cladistia > Polypteriformes > Polypteridae > Polypterus > Polypterus senegalus. The sequence continues at coordinate 41,198,818 of NC_053161.1, forward strand.
CTTTTTGTTATTTTTTAATTTTTTGTGTACACATCATATATATATATATAGTAGAATGAAGAGACAACATAGACTGTAAAGAGTTTGTTTTAGTGCTTTTATTATTCTAACAGTTTTACTGCAGTGATAGGGCCTTGCCACATAACTGGGCCACCAGTTGCACTAGGTTTGTTGGACTGTGGAGCCTTCCCATGCAACTGAAGAGTTATGGGAGGAGGAATGTGTTATAGTGGGTCTGTGGTATGTGCATTTTAAATGAATAATTGAGTCGCACATTTTAAGTTTTTGGGTGTGGCATAGGTAGTGTGGCAAAGTGGCTGCGGAGGCTGATGTGTGACGGGGTGATCCTTTATTCACATGAGCATGTGTGGGATTAACCTGTTCTCTTGTTAGTGCCAGAGCCAAGATTGCCACACCTGTGTTCCATAATAGTTTAAAAGAAAGCCAAAGTGTGATATAAAAAGATTAACATAAAAGGCTGGAGTTTGAATAGAGCCCTTTAGTTACAGAGTGGGGGCAGGTGGTTGGGAGTGAAAACCAGAGAGATAAGTATGACGCTAGTGCTCGTGAAGGGCTGAAGAAAGCGCTCGTGCTGATTTACTTGTGAGAGTAGGAATGGCCCATCAGGTGGAGCCTCCCACAGGAACCGACTGACTGGCGGTGGGAGAAGTGTGAATGGCTTAATATGGCATCCCATGTATGCCCATGGACTGCCGATGGTGGGATCTGAGCCTAAGAATTAAAGGTTGACTGCACCTGTCAGTGAGTATCTCCTCTAGCTGAGCTAAGAGGACACTGGAGTCTGGAAGAAGTATAGAGTCTTGTGATTATTTTAAGATAAAGATGACTGCTTTGGTATTAACCTCAGTTTTATTGGAATTTTTATTGTCTGTCTTGCAAAACAACAATAGACTGGTATATTTATTAAGAAAGCAGTTTCAATTTGGCCATTTTTTAAATCAGAACTGAGCTTTAGGAATGCCAGTGTCTTGCAACTCAAGGGCAGACAATTTACTTGCTTTATTAAACAGAATAATATTTTTCAACTGTGCTAACACAGTTACAAAGGTTTCTTTAAAAACAATTAGTATGTAAACATTACATTATTAAGAATGGAGGCTTAAATAGTGCTTTGCGATCATATATGAATAATATATTACAAATAGGTAATATCGAGCAGTAATAGCCAATTGCAACATTAATAGTCAATTTAATGGTATACTATAAAAAAATATACATTTTTATCAAAACATTAATATTTTTGGGTGATTCTGAAGTTTTGAACACTAGTTTACACGTTTCTACATTTTCAATACAAATCATTTGTTAAATATTCTGGAAATTGTTTTTATATCACAGTGCTTTTTATTTTTAATCTACAGTATACAGATTCACTCTTTTTATTATTGTTAACATCAAAACGTTTTTTATTTTTATATATTAATTCATAGCTAGTCATGAATGAAATAATTTGCATGAAATTGAATTTGCATCTAAACTTGGTGTTTTATATTGGAAAACAATTTGTAAAACAAATTGTGTTTCATTTCCAGCTAAATGTTGTGATGTTAACACAAAAAGAAAGGTGTCTTGTCTGGAAGCATTTACATGTATTAATATGTCTGCTTGTCATTTATTTTCCTTTTTCTTTTGACTGTTCCCATTAGGGGTTGCCACCGCAGGTCATCTTGTTCCATATCTTCCTGTCCTCTACATCTTGCTCTGTTACACCCACCACCTGCATGTCCTCTCTCACCACATCCACAAACCAATGCAATCTCGCCTCTCTAACTTTGTCTCCCAACTGTCCAACTTGAGCTGACCCTCTAATGTACTAATTTCTAATCCTATCCATCACACACCCAGTGCAAATCTTAGCATCTTTAACTTTGCTACCTCCAGCTCTGGCTCCTGCTTTCTGGTCAATACCACCGTCTCCAACCCATATAACGTAGGTGGTCTCACTGCCGTTCTGTAGGCCTTCCCTTTGACTCTTGCTGATACCCGTCTGTTACAAATTACTCCTGACACTCTTCTCCACCCATTCCACCCTGCCTGCACTCTCTTTTTCACCTCTCTTCCACAATCCCCATTACTCTGTACTGTTGATCCCAAGTTTTTAAACTCATTCACCTTTGCCAACTCTACTCCTTGCATCCTCACCATTCTACTGACATCCCTCACATTTACACACATCTGTCTTGTTCCTATTGACCTTCATTCCTCTCCTCTCTAGAGCATATCTCCACCTCTCCAGGGTCTCCTCAACCTGCTCCCTACTAAAAAATCCACTATCATCTGACCTAGTTCATTCATCTCCTTCACACCATACCTACCTATCACCTCCTTGTCCCCTCTGTTCCTTTCACCAACATGTCCATTGAAATCCGCTGCAATCACCACTTTCTGTCCCTTGGGTACACTGTCCATCATTTCATCCAACTCAGTCCAGAAATCTCCTTTCTCATCCATTGCACACCCAAGTTGTGGGGCAGATGCACTAACAACATTCATCATCACATCTCCAATTTCCAGCTTCGTAATCATTATTCTGTCTGAAACTCTTTTCATTTCCAAAACACTCGTGACATACTGTTCCTTCAGAATAACGCCTACCCCATTTCTCCTCCCATTCACACCATGATAGAACAATTTGAATCCACCTCTGATCCACCTGGCCTTACTCCCCTTCCATCTTCTTCTCCTTATCTGGCCAAGTGTAGCCCAATTTTCGCCAGCACCCTGTTTGCTAACAGTAGTGGTGGTGGTTGTTGTTAACCGGGGGTTCGACTGATCCGTTATGGAAAATTGTATTGTTGTCAGCATATTGATTTGGCAAAATTTAAAACCGGATGCTCTTCCTAATGTAACCCTCCCCATTTATCTAGGCTTGGGATCGGCACGAAGAAACACATTGGTTTGTGCATCCCCTGTGGCTGGGTTGTCTGCTTGTCATTTAGTGTTTAAATAAAGGTCTTTAGTGAAAAAAAGGCCAGTGGACTCAATTACTGTCACATGTAGAAATTTTGTTGAGTCGTCAGATGTGTTCTGGTAGCACAATACCAATTTTTCCAATTATGACAGCAACATGATGTGACGTGATCACAATTCTAAAGATACATTGGATACAGAAAGAAATTTGAAGCTGCAATGTGCGTAGATAATGCAAATCACTTACCACTCCTGCAGAAATGAAGAAGCAATTGTTAATTAATGGTGGAGTTGGTGGGAAAACCTTCCTGTATATTGAAATTTTCCTGTGGAGAAAACACAGCAATATGCTCAAAGGTGTTTTAGTATTTCTTTCTGTTCAAAATATACAGCATGTCACATAAAAAAATGCTTTTTGCTCCATCAGGATGGTGTGAATAAGAGGAGTAAACAGATTTGATTTTACTGGTTTGTGACAGATTACTTGTGTTATGCAGCTGCACAAAAAACACAGGTAAACACAGAAGTGTGAATGAGGCATTAAGAGTATTCCCCATTTTCTAACCCAATAAAAAATCTTAAAACCTCTAAAAAAAACTCTTTTTACCGAGTTTTGCATATCACAATTGCAAATCATATGAAAATGAATTTTTATATCAGTATTCTGGAACTCTATGCAAAATAAAACTTTCCTGATTCAGTCACCAATGTTTATAGTGTTCTTAAAATTGTATTTATATTCATGCCTTTATGTGAGAAATGTGTGCAGGCAGGAAGCAACCCTAAATGGGCTGCCAGTACCTTGGTAAAAGATATTAGCTCTATTTACCTGTATTTTCTTTGCCACCCTTTAGTATAAAGCTCTTCTTTTGGCAGAAGAAGACTGATATGTCTAAAGTTTAACAAATCATTTGAATCCTGGCTAGGAGGAATGGTGAAGGTCATCTGGGTTGTGCTTGCTTTAGATATTGTAGTTATAGTATTAGTTATATTGTCATATGTGCAGAATAGAGTGAGATTGTTACTTGCACATCAAACCAACATGCAACATGATGGAATTCCCTTACACCATGATAAACAATAACGCTTTAAAATGCAGAACTACAGGATATTTGATAAAAACATCAGTTTACCTGACATACTCCTCACCCCATTATCAGTTGTTCAGTTATGCTTCTAGTTTATATGGTTAGTTCTAGCATATGGAGAGATAAAATGAATTACTGAGGTACACAGGGAATGGTTAATCTTCTGGTTAATTAATTATTATAAATTGTTTTTTAGTAAGAAAAGGCTAAACCATGTTTTGAATGGCATGGTGAAACAGTTTTATGTTATTCGTAGATGCTGTGCAAATCAGGGACGCTCCAGCTGCCCCAAACCCCACACAAAAGGCACAGACCAAAGTGCCACACAACATAAGCCTTTATTATTAAAGTGGCAAACACTTTTCAGTTGTTCCCACCTGCAGTGCTCAGTAAAGAGCCCAATGAAACGCAGTCCAATGCACACAGTATTTTGTCTACCTTCTGTCTCTGTAGCCTTCTGCCTTCACTCCTCCTGACAAATTTTGACTCTTTTCCTCTCGACTCTGGCTTCCTGAATGGAGTGAGGTGGCTCCTTTTAAGCTGTTCCTGGGAGTGTTCCAGGTGGCTCATTAATCAGACCTGGAATCACTCCTAGGTGTGGTGAAAGCCCCATATAGGGCACCCCTTGGCAGCCCCCTACGGAACCCAACAGGGCTGTTCCAAACTCCGAAACCCAGAGTGCCCTGCGGGAATCCATGGTGCCACAGCCACCCAGGAGGTCTGCCTTCTAACATCCCAGGCAAGGTAGTGCCTTGTAGATGCTTTCTCCCCTGGTCTTTTCATCCAGCTGGTGTCCCGGCCAGGTAATGGCTGTGGCCGCCCATCACAATGTATTGTACCTTTTCACATTATGTGGCTTGTAAATGAATACTGTTCAGTTTTTTAAAGCATATTTCTAATAGCCTCAGTCACTGGCTATACTACTATATAAGAGTTAAAAGGATTACATTAGAATTCATATTTTGAATGGAGTGTTGCTTAATCATAGGAAAACTCCCATTAGTCATTTACAAGTCAGATACCCAAAATGGCAAATAATCTTTGCCTTTAGTTCTGTCTCAGGTGTTGATTAAATAACATGAAATACTCTCAGTGAAAAGATTAAAATTGTCCCTAAGAAAATTAAGGAAGATGGCAGAAATTGGTATGAAATAGCAGCTGCAATTACAGCCTCCAGATACAGAACAACTGGATTACTCATACTTTTGCAAAGTTATGGCACTTTAAGAAAAAGCAGAGCACATAGATATAAAACAGTGTATAAATGAATATGTATGAAGGTTCAGTGTGGTGAGATATTGTTTTTGGTAATTGTTAAAAATGAAAAGATGATTGCAAATGCAAGCAAATGACTTCTTCTGACTTCCTGATTTGGAAAATGTACAAAATGTATTTGTGTCTGAAAAGATTTTTCCAGTAAGACATCAGCCATACCCCTTGACCCTGATAGGGATCAATGTAAAAGGTGCTATATGACAGTCTCTTATCCCTGGATAAAATTTTAATTTTCATATCCTTAATTTCAATTTTAAAATTTCTTTCAGTTTGTTTGTCTATTGCATTAAAGGTGCCATCAATAAAGATCAACAGCCTAGAGACTGTACGGCAATTAACTGCTTTTATTCAATCAGTGAATACATTGTTTTTATATTGCACGTTTTACAGAGAAAAGCATGTAAAACTGCTATACACCTGTGGAACGTCTGAGCTGAGCATAACAAATTTCAGTGTCTAATGCCGAATAACAGTTTGGAGATGAAAACTGAAAAATAAATGGTAAAGATTCTCACCTAACATGCCTTTCCTATGTCTTCTCTAGTACTAGGGTGTTGTACCGTGTTAGCTTTTATGGATGTAGAGAGAAGTCAAGCAAAATGACACCTTTCATTGGCTAACTAAAAAGATTACAAAATGCAAGAGATAGCATCTTGCCTGAAGAACGGCCCTGAGTTGCCTTGAAAGTTTGCATATTGTAATATTTTTAGTTAGCCAATAAAAGGTGTCATTTTGCTTGACTTCTCAGTATTTCTTCTCTGAAAGAATTTCAGCTGGGACCTCTCTTAAACCATATGAATTCAAAGAGACCAGAACAAAAAGTATTGCCAAATCATAATCATTTCTATTACAAAAGCTGTTCTTCTAATGACAATATCTAAACATAACAATATTTTAATTATTTTAACTAAACATTCTGTAGTATTAAGAAAATGAACAGCGTGTATTATTGAGAGTCCATCTGTTAAATGTAAGTAGATGATCCCAGAATTATGTTGCTTCCCCTTGTGGCATATCAGCTTTCTGAGTTCAGTATGGGTGTTTTATTTCTTTCCTTTTTACTTTTGTGATTGTGTCTAGTTCAAAGCATGAATAATTAATTGATGCTTCTTTTTTAAACAGTTCTTGGATACAATATATTTTAAATAAACAAGCACGAACTGCATATTTCATGGAAGAAATGAACATGGCAGAACAACACTATAACAGAGTTAGATTAAAGGTGACCTTCCAAAAGTGGACTCAGTGGCTACATGCTCAAAGGAAGATACAAACTAGTAAGTATAATAACAGGGTTTATTGGGGAGGTTTGTTTTTAAGTTTTCTTTTTTACTCTGAAATAGTGCAATATAGGCAGATTAAATATATAAAAATATCTTAATAGAGAAATGAAATGTGTACCGTATGTTTGTATATGCTATATGTACTGTATGCAATACACATTATAGTGTAAATATATATTTTACTATATGAGCAGAACCATTATCTTTATCAAAAGACATGAGAGACTGGTGGGTTAATTCTTGGCTTGTGAATTAAATGCATTGCATTAAGCAGTGCTGTGACTTTGCTGACTGCTGAAAGTAAATTTCTTAGCTATCAGAATGTTTCTTAAAATTAATTTAATATAAGATGCTGTATGTACTCTTCACTTATGATGCATGTCATTTGGCCAACATGAAAGATTACATTATTTTACCTGTAAATAGAGTATATCATCATCATATCATCAATAAAGGATATTTCATCATATGCACTCACCTTTTCAAATTCTTAGTTACTATATTTACTCTCTGCAACTTTGAGTGAAAGGCAGAAACCAACCCTGACTGAGATGTCAGCTTACCTGCCCACATTCACACAGGGGAAATTTAGAATTGCCACTTAACCTGCCATTCACATTTGATGTGATGAAAAAATCAAAATCCATGAAGAAACCCATTCAATCAATCATAGAATATGCAGACTACATACACACAGTGGTCAGGCCAATTATATTTTTAAGTTGTTCACATTGAACTCAACTTACGAAGGTGCCCAAGGCAATGAACCAAGTAACATAAATTTTTAAATGTTTATCCGTGACTTGGTATCACTTTATTACACTAAACACAGCTGTTGACTGCTGAGGGACCACAGACATATTCAAGCACACTTTTACCAGACTTTCTTGTTAATTGGTAAATAATTTCTTTATTGCATTTGCTTTTAAAATCATGTTTTAAGTTAAAAATAATTATTATCTGAAAGGCAAGTCCACAATTGTCAAATTGCTAAGGAGTACCTTCCATCACCCAGCTGGTGCAGAAAACTGTGCTATTGCATTTGGTGAACTTCATACATGAGCTGAGCACTTATGAGCTCAATTGATGAGTCATTTCTTAAAGTACCTGGACAACAGCATGTCATTGTTTGATTTAGAAAATATAGTATTTTTGGCACAGTTTTCTGTGTGTATTTGAAGAAGTCCTTTAGCCTGCCTCTTACATGGAAACTCAGAAACAATATTAGTATGTATGAAAAAGATTTTAGAATGGTTGTTATTTAAATTAAAATTAGTTTCTAACCTTTGAATGATTTAGTGAATCATAGCATATAAAAATTAACAAGTTAACATGCTTTCAACTAAATGGTATTTTTTTCTTAATTATTATTTCTTTCTGTAAAAATAGTTAAATTAGTGAACAACAGGGCATCAGAATAGACATTCCACTTAGTGTGCAGAACCGTTCAGGCACACATAAACCTTCTTGTTTTCATTCCAATCTATTGGTATAGAAGAGGCTTTAAAGAGCTATCTGTAAATCTATGATGTGATTTTTCGTGCCAGTTCTTTAGAAGAGTTAAGTAACCCCCTTAGGGCTATTTCTGGTTTAACATGGTATTGAATTGAGAATCAAATAATAAGTTTTTTCACCTCAGATATCCAGATATTAAATTGATATATGCTGTGATTAAAATTTTTCAATAGAAATCTGATACAGAACAGCTAAACTCTGTAAATAAAACATGTTAATTTAAGTATTTTGACTATTTAGAATATTGGTCATTCAGAGGGAAAGATCATTCAGGGGTAATGTCAGTTCTTATTTACCATCTTTCACAGTAAACACCAAACATTCCAAATGATAAATTTTTTATGAATTTATATGATGAAAATATAATATGACTACAGGATTAGGAAGTAAAATGGTTAGAAATGTTCAAAGTTAAAGAAGTATTAGATCTGAAATATCTAATTATAAATTCTCATATGATGATGGTTTTTGCTAGACATATTTCTGCATTTTGACAACATTATTATAGTGAGTTATGATTATCATGAGGTTCAGTGAAGATTATCTAATCTAATATGGTGCACCTTCTTTTCTGTATAACTTGACCCATACTTCTCAAATGCAGCAGGTATTTAGGCTAACCACATCTGGATAGGTATTTAGGCTAACCACATCTGGATAGGTATTTAGGCTGCACAGTGCTAATATTTACATGCAAAAAAAAAAACACAAGTTCCCCTGCACTCTGAAAAAGCCAGAAATAAATAAACTGGAATGATCTTTTATATACTGGAATAATTGAAGAGCAATGAAATACATTTTAAAGTACAATGTACAAGGAGGAGTACAATATATTACACAACTAAAAACACGTTTATACCAAGAATTAAAATGTATAGCAAATGTAACAGGTATTCTGAGGTTATTACTAGGGAGTGAAGAAATTACTGAAGAAAAAACAACTATATAATGTAGTATATGTACAGTTCAAAATAAATAACATAAGTTTTAATTTAGGGTGTATGAATGTTTGTGAATGACAGTTAAATGGAAATATTGCTACTAATTTTAAAGGAAACAAAAACAGATTCTCCCTATATTAAAACACAGAGAAAGTACCTAAGGAGCAGGTGAAGTGTATTTAGAGTATTATGGGAAATAATATATATATATATATATATATATATATATATATATATATATATATATATATATATATATATATATATATATAATATATATTATATATATAATACATATATAATATAATTTATAATTTCTGAGGAAATCAGTAACATGGGAGGATCAATAAGTAGTGTTAAATAAACTATTAGCATTTTTATAATTGTTTAATGTAAAGTAGTAAGTTCCATGAGTATTGTTGGTATAATTTTCTAATTTAATTTTATTGGTTTCATTTAATTTAATTTCATTTCATTTTCATTTTTATTTATTTTTGTTATTCCTTGTGATGTCATGTCACCACCATTTTGTTTACCGTTTTCCACATGTTTGCCACTGTGGACTCATGTATTATTTTAAACATTATTTAAGTACTATAAGTTGAAGCTCATATGAAATTGCAGATAGAAAGGCCAGACAGTTATGCCAAGTGGAAAAGTAATAACAGAAACAATACATAACATATAGTTTTCATTTTTAAGTTTATTCATCATTATGCACTTGTCTTCAAGTCTTATTTACGAGACAGGAATGCTTTTTGCATCATATATTTACATAATGTATTTGTTTATATTGAAGTTTAAAACCTTGTGACTGTATTGGTATATTCTCCCTTCTGTTATGAAAAACCAAGTATTACAAATGGGGCATGCGTTTGCCATGGTGACTGGTGCTTTCATATATGTAAATAATAATTGGTCATCTCATGATTATTTTCTGACACCATCCTTTTTTATGTTCTTTTAATGAGTGCTGCCACTTTGTTCTTAGCAATGACCTCATTACTAGTGTTCTAATGTGACATCTTTGTATTGCTATTAAAAATGAAGGCGATGCACATAGGCTGATGTCCAAGCTTTGATTTTCCGTAAAAAACAAAGAATTTTCACTGCAAATTTGCTTTTATATAGGGATAAGATTCCATACAGGGTGAGGACCTTTGGCTTTGTTTTTTAACTTTAATTTTTGCTCAATATTGTTGTTCTGATAGAATGAAAAGCAGCCAGGCCAAAACCACAATAACAGGAAAGATCAGGGATTAAAAAGAGAAAAAAATAAAGGAACTCTAAAGTGAGAGTGGTAATTCAAATTGTTGCACTAAAGCCCAATGCAGAAATCAAAAGTCGCTATCAAAATACTTGCCAAAAATCTTAACCCCCTACAGAGATTTAATTCTAACTACTGCACACAAAGGTTGTAAGATTTTCCGAAAACAGATTAATTTGTGAATGTTTCGCCATATAATATCAGAAATTCACATCATGATGATGGATTGCTATTAATCACTTAACTAGCAATCAGGCATGGTAATGATAAACAAAATGGCCATGACTATGAGAAAACAACACAAAATGGTGGTGCTCACTATCAAAATATAAATACTTTTTATATCTTCGTTCACCAACACGGCCTGTGCTATGCACCAGCACTTCGTGCTTCTACCAATCGCATATGTGGATTTCACTTTCAAAAAAAACAACAAATATTTTAATTCTCGCAGATACACCTCTTCATTGGGAAGAAACACTACTTTTCCCTGGATCAACACGAATTAGATGATCTACAAGTCTCCGACTTAAAGTTTAAATCCGAACAATATATTTTATCTCTTTTCGCTGTTCCTTATTTCACCAAGTAATAATTTCTGTTTGTTTGTCCTAATCAGATCTTTACTATCATTATTTTGAGATTTTCGAATTTTAGTACTTTCATTATCTCTAACCTGCTCTGCATGTGTATCACGCCAATATTTTTGAATTCTTTACGACGTTCTACTTTGTCATCTACTCGTCTTTTATTTCTGGCCCTGGGCGTGGTTAAATCTCTTGCTACAAAATCTTGTCTCGCAGGACTTGAAAGTATCTCTCTGAAAAAGTCACGTCTCGTCCCAGGCTAAAAAGTCTTGCCTCACCCCAGGATTTTTTTATTATAATTGTGAGATATAATTGTTACAAATAAAATTGTAACAAATTTATTATATTTACCAATGGTACCAAATTATGTGGAGGCACTAGAGTTAGTTCTGCCTCATTATGAGCAGATAGGTTTATTGCAGCAAATAAACTGGTGAATAAATGTGTTTTTAATGTAATGGAAATTCTGAGAACACGTTTATTCGCTGTATGCATAAAGTGTCACTGAACAGGAGAAATGAGCTGCTGTGACAAAGGTTTGTGCATGACCCTGCAAAGCCACAAGAGACGCTTCTACAGAGAGCGTATCAAGCAGCGCACAAGATTGTGAAGGTAAATCACTGTTTTGCTGTCAGGAGTAGCTGACGAATAAAAGTGTAAAAACAGTAAATGCAAAAAAGTAAACTTGAAATAACCTTTCTAATAGTAAATGTGAAACAGTAACTTAATTTATCATTATATTCATACAGAATATTTTTGTGTTTTAAGACTCCCATTTCATTGGGAGATTTTGAAATTTCAAAACTTTGTAAAGTGTTTTGCATTCAATATATCTCAATAAAAACTGGACATTTTAAACAAATGTTCTTGAAGAATAAATCTGCTAAATTCCAACAAAATTGGTCCGTTTGCAGTGGACTTGTTTTATGTGGACAGACAGACATGACAGTTGCAGAAGGTGCTTTTCATATTGTATAAAACCACACCTAATAAGATTGATTTTAAACTGAATATATTTTCAGCATATTGTAACATGCTGTAAATTCTGTCAGGATTAGAAAAGCTTGGACCATGTCTCAATGGAATGGGAACTTCAAGACTATTTTTATACATGAAAAAATATGCACCAAATAAACAAATACAGTAGTTGGTTTGACTCTTAAGAATTGGCAAAGTCTTTTAATGTTACAGTACTGATGACCCTCTAAAGCAAATATGTGTTGGATAATGGAAGGAAAAAATATTTTTTTAAAGGGTGCAAAGATAGTATAAAGGTTACCAAATGCATATAATATAGCTGGACTCTCCCAAACTAATTGTAATGTTTAAATGCAGACTTTCCATTATTGTAATTTTGGCAAGAAAAAAAAGATAAATGAATACAATGTGGGATTTCTATTTTTGCATCAAATTACAAGCAAGCAAAAAACCCCAGTTTTATATAAGAATGTAAGTTTTGGCAAGTAGTGTGAGGATAACCACACTGTAAATGTGAAGAGTCCTTAATTTGCCAAAAAAGTCTTTGTTTATTGTTCTACTTTATCATCTGTATATTTTAATTGAAGAAGTTGTGTTTTCCTGTTCAAGGTAAATAGATATTTTGTGGTTTCATTGTGTTTATCTGTACTTACTAGATAAGTATGTTGTCTCAGTAAATGAGTAACATCCATAATTAATAATGAAACTATTACTTAAATGTTATTTCAGATAAACTTTGAAAACAATTTCTTCCTTGGTCTTTACATTAATTAATAAAGTTTTGTTTTCTGAATGAAAGCATCTTACAAGCCAGAATCAGTTAGTCGCACTGGAGACATGTGGTAAAACTTCAATAAAGTTAAACTAAGTACATTTATAATATAAATCCGCAATAAACCACATCAGGGTGATACATTAATTTTTGTTAGAGAATATTGTATCTCTTGCATTTTGCAATTATAAACATCAAAGTCAACTATTTAATAGTGAACTCAGCCTGCAAGAACACACAAAACACAAAAACAAATGATCTCTTCTCCTCTTTCTCCTCCACAATTGCCATACTACTCTCCTCCAGTCAATGGTTGCCTTCCTTCCTTATAACTTTGACTAGCCTGGACAAGGCAGCGCAGTTCCTTTTACTGAGGAACCCGAAATACTTCTGGTGCCAGTGATTTGCCTGTTGGAAGCACTTCCATGCCATACAGAAGTCCCAAATAGTAGAGAGTGTAACTCCCTACAGGCACCCACGGACCCCACCAGGGCTGTGCTACTGGACTACAATTTCTGGAATTCCGTGCTAGTTTCCGAATGGACATCGATATCCAGGGTTGCTGCCATCAAGCTTTCTGGGAGAATAAAGAGCCCTTAGAGATAGTCCTTCCTTGTCTTTTCCTTTTATCCCAGCCAGGGAAGGTATTGTAAGTATATCCATTTAGGGCATCTGTCCATCCGCCGATGGCTTCCCTTCCAGGAAAGGAACCTTATTCTTTCTTGGCTGGAATGTCTGTCGATCCCATATGGCATTTACATTGTCCACTCACAATATGGATTTACAATGGAAAAAGCCTCAGAATTTGATTCAGTGTCATCTGTTGTTCATCATAATATGGAGGACTTAACATAATGTGGGAATTATTTCCAAAGGCAGAATACTCAGACACTTAAAAGTTCCTGAATGCAACAGAAATTATAACCAGAAAGAAAAGCTCCCTTAGAGACTGAGCCTGTCTGCTGTAGCAGATCAGGATGCTAATTTAGAGTCCTAAGTAAATCAAGGGAATAATTTGACAGAAGCAGTACTGCAAATGCTTCTATAAACAATGTAATAGGCTCTACTGCATAAAAGCAGATTGTTGAAAAGGCAGGGTAGAATTGTCTGATGTTGCATCAGTCTGGTGAGGTTCTTCATTGTCTCACATGTGCCTACTGAAGGAAGTCCAGTACTGCTTGCTGCAATGATTGGCTGAGTTTTTACATAATACAGTCCCAGGAGTTTATAGGAAACTGGTCAATAACCAAACTTTCCTACTTTATAGTCACTGTAGTGTGTGTACTGTACATACCAAAGTGTGTGTGTATATTTATTTATTTACTTACTTACTGAGGTGCTTCGTCCTGTGGGGGGTGCAGCAATGCACTACATCAGTGCATGCTCCCAAACTCTCTCTCTCTTATCTATCTATTTATGTTTTTATTAATTTAAAGAGCTTCTGTAAAAAGCCAGTTTTCCCCCAGGGGACAAAATAAAGTTCTGTTCATTGTCAAATGAAAGTACAAAACACCACAAAAAGGTTTGGGGTATCCACCCAGTATACAGGAAGTTTAGTGCAAAAACAAAGCAGTGAAATGTTTCAAGTACAGAGTACAAAACAGAACTGATTCATGAGAGACAAAATGGCAATTTTAAAGTCAGGCAGAGGAAATGATATCATTAGGACCGGGACCGTAAGTGACATCATCAGCCCCGGAACCTGAAATGATGTCAGGCGGGGCCAGGCGGACTTTTCCATAACTGTTCTGCAGAATAAAAACAAAAAGAGTTAATGCACCCCCCCCACCCCCTGTTCCAGCATAAAATTGCCCTCATTCAAGCAGGGCTGTGGAGTCGGTAGATAAATGCTCCAACTCCGACTCCTCAGTTTCTAAATCTTCCGACTCCAACTCCCCGACTCCGACTCTTCTGTATGTATATACTATGCTAATGTATTTTCTACATCCATTGAAGGAAAGGAAGGCAACATACATGTCATTTCACCACAGAACTACTGGCTAGGAAGCCAACACTCCACTATAATGCCAGATTAAAGACAAACACAATGAAAACAAGGTTTTGTTTATTTATTTTTTTTTAAACAAGTGTCTGGATAGTAATAGCAGGCATAAAAATCAGGAACAGGAAATGTATTGGTTCAAAAATACAAACCACAAAAAAAGCTTAACTATATGAACTAAAAACAATATCTGGAAAACCTATATTAAACTTGGAATACAATTATAGTTAAAGGAAAGGAAATAAATATGGCAGCCTCCATATTCCTCTGACCTCGGGTTCCCTTTAAATGCAATCTAAAATCAGTGGGCTTTAGGCTAGGTTCACAGTTCCCTGTAACAGTGGAACACGACACAATGGAAAGCGGTGCCGCACCTTACCTGTGCATTACATCCCATATAGTGACGCATACAGTCAATGAAAAGCATGCTTCATGGTTACTTGACATGTTCGTTTTGTGGTAACATTATGCACTGCATGCATTGGGCTTTATTCATACAGCAGAGAAGTAGTTCATTATGACTGTTTGTGAATTGGGACATTTCAACGTACTTTTTTAATTCCCATTTAAATTTAGTAGGAGTCAGTGTCGGAGTCGGTTAACATTTTGCCGACTCCGACTCCAGGTACCCGAAATTGTCTCTGACTCCGAATCCTCGACTCCGACTCTGACTCCGACTCCACAGCCCTGCATTCAAGCCCTTTAGCTGCCGCCCATGTGCACGTGTGTGACACTATCATTTTCAATTCCTTTCTTTTGTTTTTGATCATTGTTTTTAATTATTTGTTAAATAAATTTTTGAATTATACAGGTTTTTCTCTTTGTGGACTATGGTTTTACAGTATTTCTTCTTAACATTTATTGTTTTTAAACATTTTAAATATTCTATGATGTCATCATTGACAACTATTTGGGTCACATAATGGGAACCAAGATGGAGCTGAGTAAACAAAGAAAATGAAAATGGTAACAAAAAAGCAACTTTGAAAATACAAATCAAAAACATGAAACTACTGTTACAAATAAATTTGTTTTGTTATAAAAATCCAAAATTCGACAGAAACTTACAAATAAAATGTATAAACAATAATTAAAATTTTGTTTTTTGAAAATGTACAATGTTTGATACAAATCATATTCAAAAATTATGTAACATTCTCAAACCCACATAATCTCATTCATGGTCCTAGGGGCTGAAATGTATCCTAGTGTTAGTGGTTGCAAAGCAGTAGAGAGAGCACTAGTCCATCACAGAGCCCAGAAACATACACACCCATTCACACAATTACATAGATTAAGGAAAATAATGTTTCCAACATAGAAAAACTTTGAAAAGCTTAAGATTTTTTTAAAAACTGTTCAAATTCTCTTTCACTTTCAGATGCGTCCAAGAAAATTTCTGGAGTCTATGACAGGATTTTATGTCAGAATGTTTTTCGTGCATGGCAACATGTAGTGCAGGATTCAAAAAAAACTAAAGAATATTTTGAGGTTGGTATGCCATCGAGATGCCTAATTCAAAATTACTATTAATATTAACATATGTGGAAAGTTTCTCATGTTATCCCCGCTTCCTTTGATTGATTGCTCAATTGATCTTGCCCACACTGATGACTTATGTTGCAGTGTAGATTTAAAATCTTATTCAGTTTATTTCATACTATTATAATAATTCCTTTGTAAAGCTTTTTCAGTATAGATTTGGTGCATTTGTAATTTATTAGTTTCTTTTTAGTCATGTTACACAATTATCAAATTTACTTCTGAGCTCATTAATAAGTGTACACAAAATGTCAGATTAATGTGCCAATGTGACTAGTTATGCAAAAGCGTTTTTTTTAAAATAATCCAGTTGTGATATATGATATATGAACAGCAGTATATACTGTAATTTCATCTATCCTTAGCGTTTGGAGAGAGGACAGATGGAACGTGAGTTTGGTCCTGATTTTTACTCTTATTCGGGTGATCCTAAAGATGACAACTTTCTTTTGCCAAAAAGAGCAGCTCTTAAGGTAGAAATCTTTCATTCTTCTTAATGTGTGATGTGTGATTCTGTGCAACTTGAAAGATATGTGATGCTTTTCATAGGAGCCTCCAAATGTTATTTTCCACCCTATATTTTCTTGGGTGCAGGGGTTTTATTCTCTGTCTTCTTTCTTGCTGTTATTGTAATACTGAAGGGTCTTATGAATGAATTGGATAAATGAGTAAATGAGTGTGATTAAAGTTATTTGCAAAGGAAATGATTGTATTAGACAAAATATAATAACTTTTCAACCAAATGGTAGGCCTGTTGTTGTCAAGTACAGTACATTTGCACTGAATTTTCTCTACACTATGTAAACTACAGATTGGCAACATGAGCTAAAGATCTACTGAAAATTATGTAAAATTCCATCTGGATGCAGTATAAAGTCTTCAAATAGCCATTTTACACTAATGTGTATGTATGCTTGTATAACCAATGCTGAGTGAAGTCAAATTTGTCATGTGTGCATTATACAATGAAATTCATAATTCCATGGCTCTTCAGAAGAGTTTTTAAAATCATAACATGATAAAAAATACTGAATAAAAAATGCATACATGCAACATATATATACAATTATATACATGATATAAAATATGTATTTACAAATAATATATAATATATAAACTCTCCCTGAATCCACTGGTACAAGTACCAATGGTCCTATAATGTTTGCCACAAGAAAAGAATGAGAAATGCGGCTGTGCAGGATGGGACGGGGCTTTAATTACACTGCTTGCCTTTCGAAGGCAGCAAGTGTTATACTTGTCCCGAAGACAAGGCAGCTTGGTGCAGGTAACATACTGTGCTATACTATATATGGTAATATACTATAAATATATATGCACCTCCCTGGGCAGTGGTTAACAATCTTGAGCCAAGCAGGATGTGAAGTGACCATCTCAAGATGGACTCCACTTTGTACCTGTAAAAGTTTGTGAGAACAGATGTAGAAATGTGAGCCATCCTTAGATGCATGGATGAACCTTTGTGACAAGAACAGTGATAGTCATTCCAAGAAATGTGAAAATGTTCACCATTTCAGCAGCATCCCTTCTAATATGGATGTTAGTGTGGTCTGCCTTTTGCTTTTGTCTTTAACCAGGCTTCTTAGTTTTGCTGACATTAAAGATGAGCTTGCTGTCCTGGCATCACTGAATCAGCAAGTCTTCTTTGTAAGCTGTCTCATAACTGATGGCTGTGTGATGGAATTGGAACTCTGCCTAGCCACACAGTCAGAGGTGAACAAGAACTACAGAAGTGGGTTCAGCACACTACCCTGTGGAATGCCTGTGCTGAGTGTTAGCATGGAGGATGTGGTGATGCCAGTCTGCAATTGCTGATGTCTGTTGGTTAGGAAGTCCAAATTCCAATTGCACAATGTGGCACTAAGTCCTAAAGTGAGGGGTATTGTGGTCAGTTTTGACTGTACAACAGTGTTAAATGATGAGCTGTAGTTTATAAACAGAACTAGCAATTTATGTTATCCAGATTTGCCAAGATGAAATAAAATGCAGTGGATATAGCATCCTCTGGGCCTGGTTGTAATAACATGCAAACTGGAGGTGATCATGACTATCTAGGATACACTTTGTAATGCATCTCTCAAAACACTTCATCACATCTGAAATGAGTGCCATTGGTTTGTGTTCATTCAAACAGTCCGCTTTTTTTTGGCACAAGTATTAATAGTCCTTTTGAAGCAGGTGGGGATTAGCTCAAAGAAATATTAAATATCGCTATTATTTACTAGAATAATGCTGTGTACTTAAAATTAATATAATGTTAAAGTTGTTCTCATCTGTTTTTGTGGAGCTTGGACTAGCATATCTTGAAAAATATAAGAATGCTTCAGCTGTGAAAGCTGGGAATTTGATGACCTATGTATATTTATCAAAGTTGACATTTTTCTACCAGCTTGAGCTTTCAAAGCAATAGTTTGTGTGTGTCCTTTTAGTAAAAACAAATAAAACTAGCAATAGATAAAATACTTTAAAATAAGTGTTACAAAAACTGAGACAATTTCAAGTATACCATTTCACTGTATATTTTCCATGTGTTTTATTTTTTCTATGTAATGCCATTTATTAAATATTAATGTTTAGAAAATAAAACTATTTAAGTACTGCTGCAAAATAGTATCAGAATGATTCATCTTTTTTTGAAATGTCCAGTATTTCTTCACACAACTATTTCAACAAAGCACTATCCAACAACTTTCAACAAAGTCTGCCCAACATCCACTTTATTCCACTGGCTCCAGTGTTTATGCCAGTGTAAAAAAATTAAGTACTGTGCTTTAAATCACAAATTCAAGAGCAATTGATGTATGTCAGTCAATAATAGCACAGTAGGGGAGACAATCAACAGGACTGTATTTATTTTTCAGAAATGACCAGTCTGGCGTTACGGTCACTACCACTTTATATTCATGGTTCAAGTAGACTGGGTTTAAATCCCTGTCCAATCACTGTCTGTGTGTAGTTTGCAAAATATTTGTGGTTTATTCTGTGTGGGATTTCCCCAATACTTCTACACCCAGAGATATTCATGTAAGTTTTTTTTTCCTCTAAATTGGCCCAGTATAGATGAATGGTGGTGTAAACATAAATGTAGCGAATTATTGAAACCATCCCAGTCCTAATCTAATGAATATATTCCCATTACCAAACTGATCACTTTGTTGTAGTCTGGAATCACTATATATCTTTACATCTTTTAAAATGAAAGAAATGTAGCATGCGTTGAGAGAGGAAATAGCTCATATTTAACCAAGTTACAAGTTTGTTGATATGGCTGTTTGCTTGTCCTTTTTTCTAAAAAAAATACACTTGTGTTAAAAGAAAAATAAATCACCTTCTGTATGATGAATGACTTAAGGCATTTGGGACTACCCGACTTCATAATAGTACTTACCCACAAGCTAAGAGTTTTAGAGACTTGTATAGTATTTTATGGATCTATGATTTTTTTTTAAATGCTTATGAGTTATTTGGATATAATAATTACTTTACTCCTTACATTCTGTATTTGTTTGAGCTTCACCAAAATAAATCTCATATGTCTGACATTGTTATGGTGGTAATTTACTTTCTTACTTTAACTTATTTTACTATACCAGTACAGGGTTTGGGAGCCTTTTGTAAATCATCAGGCTATTCTATGGCTGAGTGTTTGTCAGATTGTCTGTTTTTCATAATATTGCACAAGCAAGCTTTAGATAATCAGAAAGCTATCTGGACACCACATTGAGTGGATATTTAATCCTATGGGTAAATTATCAGAACTTACAGCACAGGTGGTTGCTAAGAAAATTAAACCAGAAGAGGGCGCCTACATATTTTTGAGCTCTGAAACACGTAATCCCACATCAGAATGGTGAAAGAGTTTGTGAGATACAGAGAATTTTGAAATATTTAGTTTAAACAAAAACTTACATTTTGTTATTAATATTCAGACCACCAACAACAAACAGGATGATGACATTTATGGGGTGAACTGTGCCTATTTAGAAATAGGAATTAGACATTAATTTTATTAAAGTTCAATGAAGTGTAACATCCAGCTGAAAAGTTTATCATTCACTCAGGTGCAAGAAGGGAACCAGCTCAGAACATTGTGTCAGATAGAGACTACACTTAGATTTGCTCCTGTACTTACTAATATGGAGCCAAATTAGTATTGTTAATAAGTCTAAAAAGTATTACATAAGAATGTGGGAACAAAACACAAACAGTGAAACCCAACTCAGTCAAAAGTACAATTGTACAATCGATTTAGTAATACAGTATAGACATTTTGTTCCAAAAAAATTAAACTATACACTTAGCCCGTTTTTTCTATGATCTGCAAAATTCCCAAAAGTGATTTTCTCTGTGAACATGCTCTGTTGCCATTAACGAATATTTTCCTAGAAATTCGCAGTACGGCTGACTTATTCGAACATTGTTTTCAGACCTTCCCATAGTGTTTTCCAAAGCCAGTGTGACAGCACAGAGCTGCATGAGCCATGTGCAAAATTTTCCCAGTAAGATCTTTGCGTTTCTGCTTTGGTCAGCATGTGACCTAGGAAGGTATGAATTTCTGCAGGGGTTAACTGTGTGGTGTAAAAACTCATGAGGAAAGTGAAGACAAAGAGGATGAGCAGTGGACTGACACAGTGACATAAACAGCCATTTCATCATCCTTGATAGGACTAATTGTCTCATTAAGAAATTACCCTGATCAGCTGTTTATCTTCAGAAACAGTGGTCATTTTTAGTCTTCAATGGAGATTGGTATCCTCAAGAGTCTTCACACTGCCTTCTTTCCTTTGCTGACGTACCATGCTGTTCACTGCTAATCTTTTTAACGTTGTGGTGTTTAAGTGCTAAGATGCAGTTGCCCTTCTGAAAATATAGGAGCTACAAAATATGAAATGGACACCAGAGAAGCGATTGAACAAGACTGTAGACAAGGAGCTGAGACTAATAGGAAAATGTTATACAGTACAGTGTTCTATTTTCTTAGTAAATAGAGAAAATACATATATTAACATATAATAATAGAGACTACATACATATATATCTGTGTTAAATTACATGCTGTAGATATGTTAGCTATGTGCTGTACAGTAATATGGTTGACAGTGCAATCAGTTTATTTTGGAAATGCACATTGTGAGGGTGGAAATAAGATAAGACACCAGTTACAGACCATGGGCATAAGTACGATCAGACATTACTAGATACTTGTACTGCCATTGGAGATATAATAGTAAAATTATGTGCTGGTTGCTCTCCTCCACAAGGCTAATTGGCATATTTAATTAGCCATGTACTGTAGCCCCATTACCAAAGAAGCCCTAAAGGAGACCTTACCCTTTCCCTTCCCCTTCCCTCATCAGAAAACACAGGGCACACTGTGAAGTAATAAAAATGAAAGATACTATTTACAAGGTGTTTCTTTCTTCTTGATGGAAGAAGAATGTGAGAAGCATCTGAACAGATACAGGTGAAGAAAACAATTGTGTTTGTTCCCTCTTTGTCATATGTTGTATGTAGTTAGCGCTGCTGCCTAACAGCTCAGAACATATTTTTGGCCACAATAATTGGTCCAGCATATGGATGCTTAAAACAAGGGTTCTCAAAGTCGGTCCTGGGAGCCCACTGTGGCTTCAGGTTTTGTTTCAACCAGATTCATAATCAGTGACAACTGATAACACTAATCTCAGTTAATTAGCTGGTATTTTTTTCTCTTTTCTTTTTTTAAGAAAGCACAGAGGCATGATTTTTACATTTAAAAGACATTTAGAAATATTTCTGCTTTTGCTATAGATTTAAATGCTTAACTCATTTTTGTTGATTTCATTATATTTTAACCTTTCTCTGTGCAGTTTGCTCCCTTCATTGTATCTTAATAATGACAATAAAAATGAGCATAGCAGACACCCCGGCAAACAACACTGAATCATCAAAGGATGCAACTACTTTAGCGTTAGGCCCACTAATTAGAAAACAATGAATTAATTAAACAATTACAACACCCGGAAAAACAGAATGAAAATCAAGATGAAAATATTAAGAAGAAAAAAAAATACATTATACTCATATAACTGCTTAGTACATTTATATGTTTGTTCTAAAAAACTGGGAATCTGGGAAATAACAGTTCACTTAATTAGCCCAGGATTCCAATTAAAAACAAAACCTGGTTGGAAAAAAAACCTGCAACCACAGGGGGTCCCCAGGACCGGCATTGAGAACACCTGGCTTAAAAAGCCATTGCACCCTTATAATCCATTCTAAGGTAATTTTCCTTCCACATTGACTTTACTGCATTTCAGAGTTCGACGAATATCGCAAAAAAATTCTGCGACTTCTCCAAACTCACTGCGATGCAAAATTATCATTGCTTGCTCATGAATATTTTCTATCCACCTATCTACCAATGTGTATGACAGAAGAGTCTAATGTGGTTCCCTGTATCTGTCTAAACAGCAGCATAGTTTTTATAGAGACTAGGCATTTCTATTTTAGAAAAGCATGATATTTTGCCAAATTCTAACAAAATGTGCATCAGACAAAATGCAATATATTTTTCCAGCCTAGTAATACAAGACTGCATTTTCTCACTGAATTATGGTAGGTAGATTAGCATTTTTCCAGTTAAGAAAAATCATCCTTTATGCAAGCAATTTCGTATAGGATATCACAATACATTTTTTCTTGCACAATTTGATTTGATTTATTTATTTAAATGTAATGCTTAAAAATTTAATTGGTATGGGTAGGTTTTTCCTGATGGTTTCTCTGCCTTTAGGAGTTGTTTTTTTAATGGTTTAATTCCATTACTTATCTGAAATTCTAATAGGAGTATACCTTTGTCGTTGTCTCTTTAGATAATTTTGTGATAATTCTTTAGTATTTTGGCAGAATTTAGTAGAATCAATAAATACAACATTTATCTTCACAAAAACTGGCCAGTATTACTTCATGGATTGATAGTGATGGAAGGTTAGGTTACTCAGGTTACTTTTATGTAGAAAAAAGTTGGTTTATAGAAGATTATATTTATAACTGGAAGTTCAAACATTTCATACCCATTGTCTATGTAGAAATAGTTAGAGGTCTGGAAAAATCTAAATTACTTCCATAATCTGAATACTGCAAAGATTAAAGAATGTTGAAATATATCATTATTAGTTGGAAGTGGGAAAGGGAAGTAGCTGATAGGAATAATTCTGCCTTAAAGTATATCCTAAAGTGATCTGTATCTTATGTGAGTGGTAGCCACAGGGTTTCTGGCAAATAGAAAATAATTAGTGTTGGGTGGAGAACAAAGCAGTGCATTTAGAGCGGATTTTAAACAGAATTTCTTTTCCATGACTAACCAGATGTGGCATCATTGACCTCTGCCTCCTTCCAAGTTTCAATGTACTTATATGTGCAACCCAATCACAAAACTGTAAGTTAGGTGTCACCTTCTTCTTTAGTTCTTTGTAGAGTCATTTTTTATAAAATAACTGTCCATTTTAAATTCCTGGTAAATTAATTTACAATTTAATCAAACTATTTTTAAAAAAGGATTTGTTAACATTATGTGGATACTCACAAAAAAGATATTAGGGACATCAGAAGAATATATCCATTGTAACAATATTAGTTTTTTCCAGCTAAAGTAAATGATGTTACAACTATCTATTGACTTCTGCTTTAATGCTTTTCAATCATTTTGCAGACAGGAAGTTCAAAGAGATCTTTAAGTTTTCTTGTAACAGTTACTCCTGTGTATTTGAACATTCTGAGGCAATCAGTAAAAGTGATCTAGTTCCTGTAGTCTTTTTTACTGAGTCTCAATATTGCAATATAGGATTTTCAGTACAAGGTAGGTAAAACCCTTGTACTGCATACAAGTCATTTACAAGGCAGTTTTACACACAAACACCCACTACCTCACCCACTCTTACTGAATCAATGTAGAGTTTCCATTATTCTGACAAAGCAAGTATATTAACTGTACAAATAGATTCATAGTCTAATTTTCACCAAACAACACCAGGATTCAGCATGTTTAGTTCATCTGTTGGTTAAGAATAGTGTCAACTACATGTAACCCATTTGAATTAATGGAGTATTTAAGATAGCCTTGTTCTCTCATGGGAGTTCAGTTGCTTCCTATTCAGTTCTTTAAGAATCTCAAGATTTTCTGCTACTGGATATACTTTTTTTTTAAAAGCTATCTTGTGCAGAGGTTTTACTGATTGTGTTGTGACTGTTGTTTGTTTTAGCTTTCTAGCTCATTGACTGCTCTTCAAACTTATTTTACAATGTGTCTTAGTGGGAAATCATCTCTTTTATTATAGACCTAACTGCTAATAATCAGTCAGTGCCTCAATAATTGTGAAGTGGAAGAAGTTTGGAACCACCAGGACTCTAGAGTTCCTAGACCTTCTCGAGTTGACTATCAGACTAAATTGAATAACCAGGCAAGAATTGCCTTGGTAAGGGGAGGTGGCTAGAACCCAAATGTCACTCTTAAAGAGGTTCAGAGGTCCTCTGCTGAGATGGGAAGGCCTGTTGGAAGGATGACAATTTCAGCAGCACTCCATCAATCAGGCGTTTATGATAGAGTGGCGAGATAAAAGCCATTCTCGAGGCATATGATAATCTTTAAGGATCCTGAAAGCATAAGTATAAAGATTCTCTGGTTATCATCTGCCTAATGTGAAGCTTGGTGTTGGTGGCATCATGCTATGGGTGTGTTTCTCAGTTGAAGGGGCAGGAAGACTGGTCAGAATTAAAGGAAGGATGAATGCAGCCAAATACAGCATTGAAGAATAACCTCAGGCTGAAACAATAGTTTACCCTTTATAATCGCAATGACCAGAAGCATGCAGCCCTGACTTAAACCCCTTAGAAAGTGGAGAGACTTGAAGATGGCAGTTTACAGAGGCTTCCCATCCAAACTAATGGAGCTTCAGAGGATCTTCGATTAGGAATGGGATGAATTGTCCAAATCCAGATGTGCAAAGCTTGTTGAGACTCACTCAAGAAAGCTGAATTAAGGGTCTGAATACTTACATGAATGAGAGATCGGAGTGTTTGATTTGCAATGAATTTGCAGACCTTTCTGGAAACATGTTTTTAATTTGTCATTATGGGTTATTGAGTGAATATCATTGGGCAAAAATGAAAAATGTGTAAATTTAAAAATAAATCTTCAAATAATAATGGGTTGGGAAAGTTTAGGGGGTCTGACTGCTTTCTGAATCCACTGTGTGTTTAACACTTTCAGTGACAGGTGCAAACTCTATTCACTATTAAATAAAATTAAGCAAATTATTTCTCTGAGTATTTCTGTATTTGAAGAAAAACTCCTATGCAGAAAGACTTAGATTCAGGCAGGTGGTGCAATGGTAGTGGGGTTCACATCCCAGGTTCTTCCTGCATGAAGCGCAATGTGCTTTAAGTAGTGAGAAAAACACTATATAAATGTAAAGAGTTATTATTGTTATTATTAATATTATTAATGTGATGTGCACTGGCTGTAACAGAAACTTGTATGTTACTTGTATGATTATACAACTGCTTACCTAATTCTTCAGCTAGGAAAAATAGTAGCTACACCAGAGTACTTTGAACATTTTTTCAAGGCTTTTGCCAAATACTAAAACATTGATATAGCCTTGGGCATATTTGGTATGAACAGAAACGAATAAATGCAGTAAGCACACAAGTACCAATGGAAGCAATAGATCTACAAACATAAGCAATCCAGGTGTCAAAACTAAAACATTATTGGTTATCCAGGAACAGTAATTACAACCATTTTGATTTTGATTATTTTAAACTTGAAAATATTCTTTAAGCCACCTAACAGGTGGCACTATTCTCACAATTTCCAAATGAAGGCACTGCACGTGGCCAAGAATGATTTTCATGCACATAGGATGAAACACCATACATTTGAAGACATTTCTGTACACTCAAACAGTTCGATACTCACATCTTGCAGACAATGTAAAGTATAGTCTATTGCGCTGTAAACGTTAACTGTGTTTAAAAATGTATAATGCGAATAATCCATTCATTCACAAACAGAAAAAGTGATCATAATGGTGTATTTACATGTATAAAAACTAAGTTTTATTATAACTTGAAGCTTTTGTTATAAACTTAAAGTACATTAAACATAACTAGAGACAGAATAACTTACTTTGCAATTAAAAAATGTGGAAGCAGATGTTGAATGGAAGCATGAACAATCATGGAGAGCATGCTGTACAAGCAGACCAAAAAACATTGTGCATGCGCAATAATCCCGAGGAGCATTTTTTTTGTACACTGACCCTTTATCAAGGGAGCAGACAGCTGATTCCTAAGATTTAAAAATTTAAAGTTAAAACTTTGTTTCAGATTCTGTAGCTGTATAACAAGGGTCAGATGAAATCTGCATGTTACAAGATGGGTTGTTGCTGTATTCTTTGACTTGATTGGCTAAGTGGATTGATTTTGTTGTCTACACAACCAGGCGAGCCTAACTTTATTTCCACAAAACTATGAAGCTAGTTGCGGGCTGAAAAAATTAAAACCCCACTACACCAAGGCAAAGAAAAAAAAAATTTACTTAGGTTGACCATCTTTTTCTTGATATTGATGTTAAAAATATCTAGAAGGTAATACTTTATTCCAAGTAAAAATTAACAAGGTTGAAGAATCTTCTGGAAACATCCTGCACATTGAACAATCTTAATGTTTTGAATACAAATTTAGGACCTGGAGTCCCAGAGTAATGGCAGGTTTTTGCAGGATACACCAAAGTATGCCAGTCTGAGCAATTTTGGTTTGGCCTTTGGCATTCCATCATCTGATCATATGTATATAACACCTCAGTATTCCTGACTTGACTGATGTGTCAACTGTTTGGCAGATGACCAGAATAGGAGGATGAAAAGAATTCAAAGGTGATTGTGTACATGAATATCTCAGCTAGCAGTATGATGTAGCTATGTGCACTTACTTGGCAGGTAACTTTATAAATGGCATAGGTGGGTTTTGCTTTTTCTTCATTGTACACCTTCAAGTTTTTACTTGAATCACATGTTAAATAACAGAAAACAATAAAAAGAAGATGTCTCTTTTCTAATTGATTTGCTACATGGTCCTGAGTGGTTAAAGGTATACCCTCTTAGATATTGTTTATTTTTATGGTTTGATCATAATCAAAGCCCCTCTAAAGTGGGTGGTCACCCACATGACTCTCAGTGCTGCTTGTTATTACTTTCATTATCCTGCAGGCTTGTGACGTACACATCTGGCTTTTAACAATAAGTATTTCCTGTTGTCATGTGCAACATTAACAAATCACTATGTTCTGTGCTGTATATGCTTTACAAATTACAACTTTGCTAGCACATCTGGGACCATTGTGTCTCTTCACAGCACCACTATTCAGTTTTATACTCTGCAAACATTTTTAATCTCATTTAAAAAGCTGCTAGCTTTCATTTATCTAAAACCTCCTTGCTCTCCAGTTCTTGTCGTTTTTACTTAAAAATGTATATAAACTCTCCACTGATAATTGTTTTTATCTTTTTAAAGAATAACATGCAGATTACTATAAATAGAATGTGTGTTTATTTCTAATGAGGGAATTCATATTCCTTTATTGCTGTTTTTCTCTTTGCTTTAATAATAATGTATATAAAATATCTATAAGATCCTTACTATGTTTATGTTATCATTGGAATCACAGCATGTGTAATAGCATTTTTTACACATTTTGATGGAAATATCATTTGCCAGTTACTATCTAGTTCTTTTGGATTTTGCATAATTAGCAAACCAATAAACTGACATAACTCTGCAACTTTACAAAATAAGGATGAGAAGGAAAGAATCAAGAAGTTCTAAACAAAATATTCTATACACCCCAATGTGTAGTTAAATAATGTACTGCTGCTGAACATTTTCATCTAATATTTCTTTCTTTACATGGATAGATAGATAGATAGATAGATAGATAGTGTCAGAGATGGCTGGGGGGGTGACCCAGTCGGAATGCCCAGGAGGACCGGAGGAGGGCTTACGCCTTCCCCAGACCATGTGGGGGCGACCGCTCTGGTACCTTTAGGGGCCACGGGTACAGAGCTTTAAAGCTCAACCCTTTAGGGGCCCGTGGTCACTGCCAGGGGGCGCCCCTATGCCTTTGAAGCCCTTTACCTCAGCACTTCTGCCACACCCGGAAGTGCTGGGGGGAAGAGGAGCAGGGACACCCGGAGTGCTTCCGGAGATGCAGCCGGCACTTCCGCCACACTGGTGCGTGAAGGTGGAAGATTGCCGGGACACACCTGGAGCACGTCTGGGGGATTATAAAAGGGGCCGCCTCCCTTCGTATGAGGGCTAGAGTCTGGTGGAAGAGGACGAGGTCTCTGGAGGAGGCAAGGAGGCAGCCTGAAGGAAGAGAAGGCATCATTGTGTGTTGGCCAGGACTTTGACGACTTTAGGGTTGTTGTGGTGCACTTTATTATTTGTAAATAATGTACAATAAATGTGTTGTGGGTGACATGAATGTGTCCGCCTGTCTGTGTCCGGGTTGGCTACCACGATAGATAGATAGATAGATAGATAGATAGATAGATAGATAGATACTTTATTAATCCCCAAGGGGAACTTCACATACTCTAGCAGCAGCATACTGATAAAAACAATATTAATTAAAGAGTAACAAAAATGCAGTGCAAGTTAAAAAATGCAAGGTGGAGAGTGTGAGGCAGGTGTAACAGCCTATAATCTTGTATAACGTTTACCCTCCCGGGTGGAATTGAAGATTCGCATAGTGTGGGGGAGGAATGATCTCTTCAGTCTGGAGATGATACTGTTCAGTGAATGCAGTGGATTCTCCTCCATGTCGCTCCACCACAGATGTCAAACTATCCAGCTCCGTGCCTACAATAGAGCCTGCCTTCCTCACCAGTTTGTCCAGGCGTGAGGCGTTCCTCTTCTTTATGCTGCCTCCCCAGCACACCACCACATAGAAGAGGGTGCTCGCCACAACCATCTGATAGAACATCTGCAGCATCTTATTGCAGATGTTGAAGGATGCCAGCCTTCTAAGGAAGTTTAGTCGGCTCTGTCCTCTCTTACCCAGAGCATCAGTATTGGCAGTCCAGTCTAATTTATCATCCAGCTGCACTCCCAGGTATTTATAGGTCTGTAGCCTCTGCACACAGTCACCTCTGATAATTACAGAGTCCAAGGGGGGCCTGGGCCTCCTAAAATCCACCACCAGCTCTTTGGTTTTGCTGGTGTTTAGGTGTAGGTGGTTTTAGTCACACCATTTAACAAAGTCCTTGATTAGGTTCCTATACTCCTCCTCCTGCCCACTTCTGATGCAGCCCACGATAGCAGTGTCGTCAGCGTACTTTTGCACGTAGAAAGACTCAGAGTTGTATTGGAAATCTGATGTATATAGGCTGAACAGGACTGGAGAAAGCACAGTCCCCTGCGGCACTCCTGTGCTGCTGACCACAATGTCAGACATGGAGTTCCCGAGATGCACATACTGAGGTCTGTCTGTAAGATAGTCCACGATCCATGCCACCAGGTATGAATCTACTACCATCTCTGTCAGCTTGTCACTAAGGAGCTGAGGTTGGATGGTGTCGAAGGCAGTAGAGAAGTACAGAAACATAATTCTTACAGCACCACTGCCTCTGCCCAACTGGGAGAGGGATCGGTGTAGCATGTAGATAATGGCATCCTCCGCTCCCACCCTCTCCTGGTATGCGAACTGCAGAGGGTCGAGGGCATGGCAGACCTGTGGCCTCAGGTGGTGAAGCAGCAGCCACTCCATGGTCTTCATCACATGTAACGTCAGAGCGAAAGGCCGAAAGTCATTCAGCTCACCAGGACATGATACCTTTGTGACTGGGGTGATGCAAGATGATTTCCAAAGCCTTGGAATTCCCCCCTGTTCCAGGCTCAGGTTGAAGATGTTCTGTAGAGGATCCCCTAGCTCCAACGCACAGACCTTCAGCAGTCATGGTGATACTCCATCTGGACCCACTGCTTTGCTGGCACGAAGTCTCCTCAGCTCTCTGCTTACCTGGGCTGCTGTAATTGTGGGTGGGGGGGGAACTCTCAATAGTGGCACTCCGCTTCAAGCTGCAGCCAGTGATGATCTTCATCCCATCCCACACTTCCTTCATGCTGTTATTCTTTAACTTCTGCTCCAGCTTTCTCCTGTACTGCTCTATCACCGCCCTGAGCTGGACTCGGAGTTCCTTCTGCACGCGCTTGAGCTCATGCCTATCACCGCCTTTAAAAGCCCTTTTTTTGGTTCAAAAAGCCCTTGATGTCACTTGTAATCCATGGCTTGTTGTTAGCATAGCAGCGTACTGTTCTTACTTGAACTACAATGTCCATACAGAAGTTGATGTAGTCAGTAGTGCAGTCAACAACCTCCTCAATGTTCTCACTATGTGACCCCTGCAGTATATCCCAGTCTGTATTTCCAAAGCAGTCTCTCAGAGCCTGCTCTGCCTCAGGGGACCACTTCCTGAATGAGCGTGTGGTTGTGGGTAGCTCCTTCACTCTTGGTTTGTAGTGAGGCTGAAGGCAGAACCAGGTTATGATCTGCTTTCCCAAGTGCAGGCAGCGGGGTGGCGCTGTATGCGTCTTTAACGTTTGCATGCAGTAGGTCAATAGTCCTATTTCCCCGGGTGGTACAATCCACATACTGGGAGAAGGCAGGTAATGTTTTGTCCAGCGTCACATGGTTAAAGTCTCCAGAGATTAGTACAAGCGCCTCGGAGTGCTGTGTTTGTAGATTAGCAACAGCGGAGTGGATGATGTCACCCGCTATCTCCATGTCTGGA
The DNA here is from genome assembly GCF_016835505.1 of Polypterus senegalus. Taxonomy (NCBI): domain Eukaryota; kingdom Metazoa; phylum Chordata; class Cladistia; order Polypteriformes; family Polypteridae; genus Polypterus; species Polypterus senegalus. Next base: position 41,229,848 of record NC_053161.1, read on the forward strand.
CCAGTTCAGACCAGTTCTGTACTGCCGATGTTTTCATTACATCAGATCTCTAAAGATGCTAATGTGTATCTCCACGTTTAATGAGCTTTCTTCCTTACCAGTGTTTGCCTTCATATTACTCAGAAGATTCCAATTAATCTTGCAGGATGGGTTTTGCTTTCCCAGTCATTTGTAAAACTGAACTGTACTGAATTTTAGTTGACATAACAGCTGTCCATCGTTTTGGCCTACTTACTTATGGTTAACTGTTTAAATCACAATCGGGTAGAGTTCATTACTAGTTAATCATTGAGAACACTTGGAAGTGCTTAATTTAAAGAGGTTGCAAGTTGAAAGAAATGCAGTTGAACTATTTTAGGGGAAAAATAACCTCAATGTCTAGAGTGAAAGTACCTTTGCCTTTTCCTAAGCACAGTTTTTCTCAAGGTTCACATCACATAGCATCTTTCTATAACAGAACATCTTAAAACTGTTTACAAATATGACAGTATATAGTGTAAATCTTACCATGTGTTTTTAGCAATTTCTTCTGAAAAATAGACTTATTTCTTTGATATATCTTTTAATCTGTTTAAGTACAGTAATTTCTCTCCCATCTATGAAACAATTTTGATTACTCTGCTTACATGGATATGGATGGTATAGTTTTGCATATACGTATATTTTTTCATCTAAAATAAAGTGGTAATTTATTAGGAAACTAAATAGCACACTATCCCATTTAAATCCATGTGCAAATTACAAATGCATTATGTTCTAACATTATGAGTTCTTACTTGTGAGCAGCTTTTGTTTTAGTTGGCACTTCTTATAACTGGTTGGTTGTTGTTGACACGGTGATTACATATTCTCCAGGTCCTCTGGTTTCCCTCTAACATCATGCATGAGGGTGAGTGTGGAGGTGTGCAAGAATAGGCCCTGCAGTTGGCCTGCTTCCTGTCTTGCTCCCAGTGCTGGAGGGATGGGATCTGGCTCCTGCAACCCTGAGTTACATTAAGCAGGTTTGAAAATGCTATGCTATGTTATATTACCCCTAAGATCTAAGAGGGTGTGACATAGAAAATTTTGTTTTCCCACTTTTTTGAATGAAATTTAGGGACTGAAAGGCCATACTTCCTATGTTCTAAGCCATATGTGTATCAAAAGAGGCTACAAGTCTCATTAAAGGAGTACATTTGTTCATAATGTTTAAAGAGCTTGCAACAAATCACGTTGACATTCATTCACTTTACTGCTGCTATATAATATAAAGGTGAAACGTTCACATGACAAAGTACAAGGGTAAAAATGGATAGATTTGGTTTTAGTGCTCAGAGATTCTGTGTGTGGATAAATGTTTCTAGTGGAAGCCAAAACCACATTTTTGCTTGTAACAATGGATATTTTGTGACTACAATCAAAATCAAAATTCATTTTTTAATTTTACTACTTGTTTACTCTTGGATACATCCCAGAAAACCTGCCAGGGCTTGGTGGTCTCAAATATAAATGCTCATTTGTTTTGTTTGTACAATCAAAGAAGTGTATTTTATTTTGTAAATATGAGTCAGCCTTGATTTTGTGATTAGATGTAATTACTATACCTTTGCTTAGCCAAAATATTTGATATAAAGAAATCAACAATTCTTTTACCTATGTTTGTTTCTAACATTGAATTCTTTATGTATAACTTCAAAAAAAAAATATATATGTATATAGCGTATTTTTGGGATTAATTTTAATATGAAACAAATACAGTGCTATCAGTCAATCCAAAATGTTAATAAACCTGAAACCTGAATGTTATGCAAAGGAAATGTGAATGTGAACATTATCAGGGGAATACATGTGTATGCACAATTATTAGGCAACTATTAGTGTGCAGAATTATTATGCAACTAAATCAAAAACGTATATTTCCCAATCTCCCTTGTTTATTTTCATCTGTTAAAGTGAGAATAATAAACAAACAACACATAATTTCCAAATAAACATTTCTAACATGAAAAAAAATATCAGTGACCAATATAGCCACCCTTCTTTTCAATAACAGCAATAAGCCTTCCATTCATGAAATCTGTTAGTTTCTTGATCTGTTGTTGATCAACTTTTTGTGCAGCAGCAATCACAGCCTCCCAGACACTGTTCAGAGAGGTGTACTCTCCTGTTTAAGAAGGGCACACAAGTTCTCAATAGGGTTTAGGTCAGGTGAGGAACGGGGCCATGTCATTTTTCTGTCATCTTTAAGACCTTTACTTACTAGCCACGCAGTGGAGTACTTTGATGCATGTGATGGAGCATTGTCCTGCATAAAAATCATGGACCTCTTGAAAGAGGCCGACTTTTTCCTGTACCACTGCTTGAAGAAAGTGTCTTCTAAAAACTGGCAGTTGGTTTGGGAGTTGATTTTGGATCCATCTTCAACCCGAAAAGGTCCAACTAGCTTATCTTTAATAATACCAGCCCATACCAGTACCCCACCTCCACCTTGCTGGCGTCTGAGTCGAAGTGGAGCTCTGTGCCCGTTACTGATCCAGCCACGGGCCCATCCATCTGGTCCATCAAGTGTCACTCTTATCTCATCAGTCCATAAAACCTTTGAAAATTCTGTCTTCAGAAACTCCTTGGCCCAGTCTTGATGTTTTAGTTTATGGTTCTTATTCAGTGGTGGTCAGGTTTCAGTTTCCTTACCTTGGCCATGTCTCTGAGCACTGAACACCTTGTACTTCTGGGCACTACAGGTAGGCTGCAGTTCTGGAATATGACAGCACTAGAGGATAACGGGTTCCTGGTTGCTTCACATTTGATTCTTCTCAAATCTGTGGCAGTTAATTTGCATCTTGTTTTTTCTCAACACGTTTCTTGCGACCCTGTTGACTATTTGCAACAAAACGCTTGATGGTTCTATGAAAATTATATGTAAAATGTATATATGTAAAATGTAACATACACAGTTTAATGCATTTCATCATGAAAGTGATATCAAGTATAAATCTAAATATTCTAAATGTGCAAAGAGTTGGAATATCATACATTTAATTTGTTCTGTGTGGCGATCTATGGCTGCTTTCCGCTGCTGTCAGGTACAAGAAGCTCGTAGCGATTAAAAACTGGGATGTCGTTTACGACGGTCTGATTTAATGATGAAGTAAACTACGAGGTTAAAGTGGACATTTTGAGATTAATGCCGAAATTTCCACTTTAATTACAAAATACACGTTTTCACTGTGTCCTTTATTTTTTTCTCAGTGGTTCAAATATAACGCTATACATTATGTTGCTGTTGTTAAGTTGCAAAAATAAAAAAGACGACACAAAAGATAGTATGTGAGACTTTTAAAATGTATCGTGTCATTACGTTCGGGAACTATCTACATGTGACAGAAAGCCTCTATGCAGATCCTACGGGATGAATGTGCGCACTTTGATGTTTGATGAATGGTTCGATGTGGTGAAGCAAAATGCCGACATACAGATGCATTCGTGGTGCTTTTATATTCAAGCATCGCATATTCCCAATCGTAATGACACGATACATTTTAAAAGTCTCACATACCATCTTTTATGCCGTCTATTTTTTTTTTTTTTTTGCAACTTCACATTGGCAGCATAATGTATAGCGCTGTATTTGGATAATACCATCAAAGGGGTAGGCTCAGTATTACACCCAGCTCACATACAAGTTCATACACAAAAATATTACCTATAAGACATGAATGCGTCAAAAAATTGCAAGTTTCTTCCTGCATACATAGTCAATCATTTTCCAACCCGCTATATCCCAACATAGGGTCACAGGGGTCTGCTGGAGCCAATCCCAGCCAACACAGGGTGCAAGGCAGGAACAAACCCCGGGCAGGGTGCCAGCCCACCGCAGGGCACACACACACACACCCCCACACACCAAGCACAATTTAGGATCTCCAATGCACGTAACCTGCATGTCTTGTGACCATGACCCACCTATCTCTACCTGTCTGGTCTGGAGGCCCCTCCTGCGCTACCTTAGCGGTGCACACTATTACCGGAGCACCTGGAGGAAACCCACGCAGAAACGGGGAGAACATGCAAACTCCATGCAGGGAGGACCCAAGAAGTGAACCCAGGTCTCCTTAATGCGAGGCTACAGCGCTACCACTGTGCCACCGTGCCGCCCCTGCATACATATGTTGTGCTTAATTTTATATACAAGTTTTCTGCTAAGTTTTAGCCGACTGCTAGGGCAAATATTATATACAGTGGGGATTGCAGGTTCCATCCAACACTGGCTATTACAGCTCTGTAATGTGATCTCTCAAAACAACATGGGGCACTGGGCAAAACATTCACCTAAACCGGCAGAACAGTGAATTTTCAGGAAAAAATTCAGTGAACAAGGTCACCGGCGAATTTCGCTGATCAACACTATTTACTCATTACTTGAAACTGCACTAGGACGTGGAGAAAATGGGAAAACAAACATTAGATATTATGAAAACCACCCAGAGATTAGAGTATTAAAACAGTGTTGTTTAGAACAACCAGTACAGCCTAACAAGTTTATCAATCCTATCCACCATATGTGTTTGAAAATAACGTCAAGTTGATTTCTAAAGGTTCAAAAAGTCCTATTGTCTACCAAAGTACCTGGGGGACCTATTATGTGCATCTACAGTTATCTATAGTTACATGCTAGAAAACTGGAGGGGGGCTTATATTGTTTAAAATAGTACTGTTTAGAAACCACAACCAAATATTTGATTTCTTTGTCTAATTCTGTTATCTTATTTTTGCCTTTAGTTTATTTTCTGTTGTAAATAGTACATTCTGTCATTTTCCTAAATTAATGAATAGATGTGAAAGTTGTGTATGTACTGCAAGCTTTTATCTAAGGCTTACCAGATTAGGCTCCAAGTTACTGTGTATTGAAGAAAATGGGTTCTTCAAAATGAATGATGGATAAAATGTTCCAGATTAATTGTTTATCTACTGTAAAAATTTGTAATAGCCCTAATAAATATAAAGACTATTTTTTAGTAAATTTGTCTAACAGATTTCCTATAATTTTCTTCAATGCATAAATAATTTGCTTTATTTTTTGCATATTTCTTTGTACACTCAGCATTATCATTTAATTTTCATTAAATGGTGTACTGTATTAAGATCAGGAAACAAATGACATCTGTTGAAATCAATGTTGATTTTAGAAATGCTGGCATTGAAGTTTATAGGCTTAATTAAAATGTTATTTGAATGCTTTAAACTAAAGAGTAAGACGTGTGGCATGTAAAACATTAGGTCTGGAGGTTGTATCTATTATTAGGGTCAGCAAAATTTATATTTTTATTTTTGCAGGCTTTAATTTGAGTACTGGATTTTAAATATGTTATATTGTCAATTTATACCACATACAGTAATATTTAAATTTGCTCTTTTGGACTTTATATAACAGTATCATTTAGGAGAGTTTAGAAGTAAAAATGATAAAGTATGGTTGATGAAACAATGTGCAGTCATGCCAGAAATGTTCATTATTTTTGATTAATCGTCTGCTATTGGATCTTTTATTTTTGGTGAAATTCATATGACCTCTCAGCTGTAAAAATAATCGGATACTTGACTATGATAAAATCATTGCAAATGTTACCAGTACTTAAATCTTAATCAATAAAAATGCCAATTTTCAATCTTTCTGTTAAGCTCTGAATTAAAGCAAACAAGTTATTAGTCAGTATACGTATTATTAGAAAATGTTATACATTGCTGTCACATTCTTTTAGATGACTGCTGACCTGATTTGTTGTAATTAACCCAGCAGGCACTTCCTTTTTCTAACCTGCTTAATTTAGTCTCCAGGTTATTTAAGTAACTGAAAGGATTTTGAAAGGCTTTTATGATTTTAGAAACAAGCAATCCCTAAGTGTGTTTAGTGCTACATAAATATTTCCAGACCCAGGGGACAAATTGCAATACCTCAGGCTATAAAAATCTACCTAACATAAAAGCGTTTTACTATAAATGGGCACATTTCATGGCACATTTTATTATTTTAATGATATTTTTAGATTTAACTAAAGAATGTCCAAAGTTTTCCTGCTGAACACTTTGCTATGTTTTATGGGCCATATTTTCTTAAAACAAAAGACTAAAGTTTATTATATCCGGCACTATATGACCTAGCTCTATTGATTTTATGTAGTCTTCTAAGTTACACTTAGACTTTAATATATCAAATTATAAACATATTTAGAAAGTAGTTATTTGTGAATTTTAATAATCTAGTAGGTAACCATAAAATATCTCCAAAAATATTTCTGAATGATTTAAGATTGTGCCCATTCAGAGAAATTAAATCCAAGGACAAACCATGTTGTGTTCGTGATTGGGTCATTAAGTACATCATGTTCTCATACTTTAGTAAAAGAGCATATCTAGTAACACCTACTAGGAACAGGTAGCAATTCTAGGTGATTAACTTTTGGTTAGTCATGATCGTAATATAGATAGATAGATAGATAGATAGATAGATAGATAGATAGATAGATAGATAGATAGATAGATAGATAGATAGATAGATACTTTATTAATCCCAAGGGGAAATTTACATAATCCTATAGCATCACTATGTGTGTTTTTGCCAATTTAAAAGGCATAAGGGTTGGGTGGCTAAAATATTTCCTGGAGGTACACTGTAGCTTTTTCAGTTAAACTGTTTGTTTCTGTATTATGGTTTACATTTGTGAGAGATCTAACAAAAATGTTTGTTTTCATTGGAGTTGAGTAGTACTCTCAGTACACTTTTTTGTTATATTTTTTGCGTATTTTCGAAAGCAATACAGTTATACGGTGCATAATATATACAATAAACAGCTTGTCAGGATGGATCATGACTGTGCTTCTGCTCCTTCCTTTTCCTTGCAGTTGGCTTCTGGATCCTCTTATTAGAATCTGCTGCCTTGCAGTGGTCATTACACTTCTGTAACATGATGGGTGATATGACTGTGCAACACCAAAATGACAACAAATAGTGAGCAGGCCTCACCCCAGCCTGTTGACCTTAAATACAACAGGCAGATTCTCTGGCCTTCACAGACCCAAAATTGGATTTAGGTTTTACAAGTATAAAAATACTCAAAAATATACCATTTGTCCTTCAACAGAGAGGGTGATAATAATCTTATGGATTTTAGAATGGAAAAATGGAACATCATTCTCTAAATTGAATCATTTATTAAATAACAAAAAGGGAGAACAAAACTACCGAAGTAAAAAAAAGACAGTACAAAAATAATCTCAAAAAAGGTATTCATAAAAGCAATCTAAAGCTGTCCAGTCCATGACCTGAAGGCAGTAATCAAAAGACAATGTAAAACTAACCAGAAAAATCCATACTCCACAACAGTCAATGACTCACTGCTGGATCGTAACCCTTAGCCATCATATAGTAATATATTAGTAATATAGCCCAGAATTCCTGGGTTGGGGACAGAATTCCAAGGTTGGGAACAATGTTTCTGACATTAATGAAGTGAGAAACCAATACATGCAAACCGATACATCCTGGTGTTTCCTCCCCTGTCTGGGGCTCAAATCCATGTTTTATAACCTTTTTGTGTCATTTATTTATGTTAATGTTACTTTTATTTTTCTTTGTCTGTGCTATTTTCCATGTTTTTGTTGGTGGTCCCCCAAGAGGTTAGATCACCTACTAATCTCCATCAGGAACTTAACTGCCATCCACACTATAAAACCAGAGGATCTCCCAGTTCCTGGTGGTTCATTTGAATGTGCTAGGAAGTGTTGAGTTCCATATGTTTGTGTTTCTACTGTGCTTTTTTGTTCTCTGGATTTTTTTTGCTTTTTGTACTGTTTTTGACTTTCTGTAATGGGAATTTGGTTGCATTAGTTTACCTTTTTATTTTGGCTAAATCCTTTTGCCTTTGTGCTCTGAAGCTGTATTGTTATTGAAAAACATGTCTGTGATGTTAACCATTTATTTTACAAAGATTCAATGAGGTTCTTTTTGTGTCCACCTGGGGTTTTTGATGGAATTTCCCCCTCTAGTGGGTGTTTTTGGAAGTGCTTTTGGGATTTGTGTACAGTACTCTGGGACTCCTAATCATAACAGAAACTTACATATATAATACAATAATACTGAAAACAAAACCATGTTAGTAAAAATAATAAAATAACAAGTTCAAATAAAACACAATTATCCAAAAGCTGAATTAGCACAACATGAAATATATATAACAAACAAAAAAGTAAAATAAAAGAAAATATACTTAACCCAATGGTCAGACCAAGGCTGACATATAACAATGGGATGAACAAGGAATGTAAAACATGGAGCCTTCACTCAAATACCGTAGCTTGTGCCTCAGACTCTTTCATCTTTATTAATTTTGATGCCTGTTTTTTGTTTTGTCCACTGGCCTGATTTTGGATTCATCTTATTATGTCTCCAATATATAAAAATAATGGAAATACTGAAAAACAAAATGACAATGCAGCATTTGTTATAGATATTTTGAATAAAAATTAATAATGCACAGACTCTGGACACAACCATCAAGATTATGAGGAATCTTCAAATGAAAAATACATAACAACCTTGCGGCATGAAGATCTTTGAAAGGTATCTAGGTGCACTGTTCAGGACCATAACAAAACCAGTATACAAGGTAGTCAACATGGACTCTCCCCATGACGAGAACCTAAAATACATTAGACCTCATACTGATTCCCCCGTCAATGTAAATAGGAGAAACAGGTGCAACAGACTAAAATTTCAATAACTTACTGGAGGTAATGGTTGACCGCGCGACTTGAGAGGTGGGGCTTGTCATAAACATCAACACTGAGTTGTTAGTTGTTGGTGTAATTGTCAAATTAGTACATTCATAGCCAAGGAGGTATTGTAAATAGTAAGAAGGCCTTGCACGAACTGATGCTACATTTGGAAGCAGCTCCATAGTGGCACAAGGATGATCTTCAGTGAAGGTTTAATCTGAGTCTGCCTGGGACTTGGAGACCTACAAGTGTTCACATGCCTCTGAGGAAAAATGGGCCAACATCCGGGAAGTAGACTGGCACTATCGGAGAAGGACTGTTGCTGTGGAATTGGTAGCTGGCAGAGAGAGAGGAAATGGAGAAACTCACATGCATGGTGTCATACACACATGCACACGACTAAGAGTAAAAGTATGATGATTTCCTTACCTGAGAGAAATATGTTGTGTAGTTAATGTCATGATGTGTGTAATCATTAGGGAATTCTATTGAGCATCTGGGGGATTGGCTGGGTAAACCTCATGCAAATATAACATGCAAAAGCAGACACAAGATATCATCTTTTGGTCTGTTGCCTTCTGAATAACTATTAGTAGGGAAAAGAGCAGAGTGAATAGGCCACAGAGTTTTTGAAAGTATTGGAGGAAGAAGTGATGATCCATTTGATTGTTAATTTAATCTTCTAGAACAGTTTCATTGTACCTTCCAGAACAGTTTCATTAGGAAGAAGAAGACCTTATACTTTTGATTTTTTTATGGCATAGGTTTTTTGCGGTGCAGTTGTACATATATAAAAAGTTTTGTTTTTTAATGTTTGCATTTTTGTTGAGTCATTGCTTGTTTGACTACTTTGAAACAATTGCATGACATTGAACTGTAACCTTTTGTTTTTGGCACTTGGTGCAATAAACGAACAGCTGTTTTTGCACCATACTTACATGTTTATGTCTCTTGCTCACATTGGTTTATGTTTGGTCATGAACTACAAGATGCCCAGGGTTTAGTCTGTGCTGGAGTTCAAAAGCACAGGGCATCCCACTTACATTTATGAAACTCATATCTTATAATTGGTCAGTCTCCCTTTATAGCAGTGTGTTTGAACTAGGGTGCCATGGCACCCTGGGGTGTGACAACAATAGTCCAGGGATACCACAGAAGCACTTGTTAATTAATTAAGCCATTATTTTTTGGGCAAGAATGCTACTGAATTAAGGAACAATTAGGAAGGTAATTTGTCTGTTATTACAGCATTTTGGGGTCTGGAGGTTTCAGGTCAGCTGTGGTGCAGATAATAGCTTGAACTTTACCTCAGAGTACATAACATTTCACTACGTAAAAACCCAGGGCTATGCCCTGGCGCTGGAAGTACTCCTGAGTTCAAGATAAAGGAGCCTCTCGACCTCATATGACCAAGTTGGAGTCAGGAGAAAGAGTAGTCTGAAGAAGAAAAAAGAAGGAAGAGAAATCTTGGTGGTTATTTGTAATTTGTTTGTGATAAAAAGTATTGAGGATGACAAAATTTACTTTATTTGAACCCGTGACTGTGTGCATGCCAGTTGTGTATGGGGTTTGAGGCTCTGTGACATCCTCTGTCATCCAAAATTTATGTGTAGTGTTCCTATAGATGTAATAAAATTTTTAACTCTGGTGACACTGGGTGACTGTGTAATTGGGAACTGGAACTAGCAGAAAATAGACCTGGGTACCACAAAACATAATAAATGAACCAATCATTTCAAGAAAGGTTGAAAAACAATGATTTATAGGTTTGCCTAGTGTAGTAAAAATTCTTGAACCAGTGCCCTTTCAAAGAAATAAATAAAAATGAAATGTACCAGATTGCACCAATAATGATCTCACTGTCATAATGTAGGACAGATTGGGATTATCTCTTTTGCCCAGCTGGATCCCAAGTCCTGGTTTAGCAAGCTGCTGCCATGCACTCCTATTTCCAGCTAAAAAGTCTTAGTTTGTCTGTCAGGGCCACTGCCAGAGTGCAGCTTTCCTTGTTTTCTGATAAGATGATCAATGCCAGCCCTTCTAACATCAGCAGGGACATCTCCTGAAGGCATGAGTTGGACACCCAGGTTCTAAACAAAGAACCATAATTCAAGAGAGAGGAGGAACATAGATGGCATTAGTGGTCAATGAAGAAGATGGGCTTATATACACCCAACACACTAATGACAGGACCTCTATTCTTTCTTTTAAAAACATCAACAATACCCTAACTAACTGCTCATCTCTAGGTACAGCTCAACCTTGGCTGCTCATAGCCAGAACCCATAACTGATAGGGAGTGGCAACAACAGAGGTTAAAGCAATCCCTTTACTCCTGTGCTAGACTGGAAGGGAGGTACACTTGTCTGTATTGAAGTTTGGACAAAGTTGCCATTAATACAACATTACTGAGGAACAGAAAGTGCATGAGTAAGAGAGAGAGAGAGACTGTACATAAACTACATGTCTGCTTTTCTATCGAGGCTGACTGAACAACAGCTGACCTAGCAGGCATAACTTTGCTAGAACCCAGGGACACTGTATGTGTAAACCCAGAAAAACTGCAGTACAGTCTGCAACCATATATTTGACCAAAAGCGAAGAAGGAGCTTCTGAACAAAGAAAGAAAGCACGCTGAATTTTTTTCCTGTGTCTGGATAAAATCGATCAGGAAAGGTACAAAACATGACTTATCTTAAACCATAAGTATTACTTCGATTCTGAGAAGTATTAATTGTAATTAAATAGATGGGCTAAAGCCAGCCAATGTATTATGTACAGTGTCATTGTAAGGTAATAACCTTGTTAAGGATAAATTCTGGCTATTATGAGTTATTCATCTTAAGAAAGTGCAGAGCAGCATGTCCTATGCATGCATGCTTTCTCTCTGTCATACACACACACACACACACACACACACAGGGTGCAAGAACCCTGTGTGGTGTGAGTGGTAAGCCAGCACAGAGGCTATCTGATGTTATCAAATGAAAGCTGCAGCGTAACTATGAGAAGCTTAAATTATCTAAACAACTTATCCCTCTTTAACATATGAATTGAAGGATCAGAATTCATATGTTATGTGACTTTTTCTATAGGACAGAAAAAGTTAATCTTTTATAATTTTTTGTTTTGGTTTCGTATATATACATGCATATAGTCACCTTCTCTTATCCTTATGGTATAAATAAATTGTGTTATTTTGTTTGCTTCAACAAGTGTGTCTGGGTTATTTGTGAAAGTAAGTCTTCAGTCATGTCCAAACCACAACAGAGAAAATGAAAATGTTAATTTAGACTTTTGTCAATTTATGAGCTTCACTTATAAATTATACAGATCACATCACATTTCTTGTATCCCAGCTGGAAAGTGAAACAGAGATTCCCTTACTCAACCTACATTTTACTTTGTGGAGTGTGTCTTGTTAATTGTTTTAATTAATTAACTGAGTGATCTGACACCTTCACTATATTATTCTGCTATCTCCGGGGTGGAGTTACAATTTATTTTCTATTCTTACAATAATGGTAAAATTATAAACAAAAATGAAAAATAATTTAAGTATTCCTAATTGGAGCCTTCAGAGTTTCCTCCCAGAAACCTATAGTTAAGTTAATTGGTGACTCTAAATTGGTGCTATATGAGTGAGTATGGTGTATGTTTATGAATGTTTCCTGTGTCTTGGGTTTTTGACGCTAACATATCAGTTACTCTAACACCAGCCAATGCACCTCTTAGTAGGCTGCCTAATTGTCTTATCTGTTTCAGTTCACTGTGTAATAAAACACACAACAGAGGTATAAGAATCATTTGGGTTTCAGAATGGAATACCTTGAATTTTTGTTGTTTGAGCAAGAAGTTATTGGGTTTTTGAAAAGTATTGCACAGGTAGACATTGACAGGATGAACCTGGTGGGGAAGGGTTTGGAAGAGGAGGAATAGGAATCGAGAAATGCCGTGTGGGCTGCGTGTGGGGGGGACCAGGTTTGAAGAGGAAGCAGGACGAACCAGAAGAGAACTATATAAAAGAGATATTCATAAATAATAGCAATATGCAAAGTACATTTGAATATTGGCTACCATACAACCTAATAAATGTTGATGTGTAGTTTCAGGCGGCACACAGACTTGCTAGTTACTTAAAATGTCTCTAGTTAAGTCCTCATTTTGTGGTCAGCTTTCTTCAGACCAGGCCGCATGCCTATCTCATATAGCTGCCGAGCTGTGCCCTTCATTGTGTTGTTCTTTTCAGTTCATGGTGTGAGAGATGATCTTTCATCACTTGGTCAGAGACAGAGAGAGTGAGGTAAAGCAAGCAAATTTATAGTTTTTCTATCCAACCCCTAGAGCCAATAGGGTGTCATGGTACTTAAAGGCTTCTGATACAAGCCATTTCCAAACAGCCATACTTCAGACCAATGGGGGAATAGAACACCTTCACACCTGCCCTCCAAACCATGTGTTAAGGTAAAGCTTGGCAGTTAGGCAGCCTGGCTTTCCTGTGGGGGTTGACTGAGTGACTTCAGCAGAGAAATATTGGCCATACTTGTTTGAGGCACTTCCCCCAACCCTGTCGTAAAATTACAAAGAGACTCATTCCTAAAAGGGGGGAGGGGGTTCTTAAACCATCAAACCATTGCTTTTATTATCAATAATGTGACACTAATATTACATTGCTTTGTCAAAGTTTCAAATAAAGACATACAAAATATTTATCAACTTGTATGCATAATTTCACATCACAACACATATCTAACTAAATGTCATTACTAGGAGCTTGGCATTTTGAACAAAAAATGATTTTAGCTAATTATAAATATTCACTTCAAAGAAATTGACTGTAATGAAAATTTGTAGTTTGCCCATCCTAATTCCTAAAAGTATGTCATAACAATCTGAAGTCAGAAGGTGCGTTTAGGCCTAATGGTAGATAAGTCTATTATCAACTGAAAAAATAGTTCTTCATATTCATTTATCTTTTTTTTGTTTCTACATAATGTTCTTTAAAATACACAGTTAGTTTATAGTTCAAAGCAAATAAAAAGACTCCAAAGACAAAATGACCAATGAGCAATAAAATATTCCCTATCTGCAAAAAGTAGTACATTAATATGATAAATACCAATTGGTAATAAACTGAAGGCAGTGCAGATTTAAAAAACAATAAATTTGTGTGGAGAACTGGTATAGTCAAATCCACCATTCATGTTGAACTGAAAGATTCGACACACAAAAGCTATCTGCCCATCCTTTTTTAATCTGTCATCATACAGTCTGACAATATCCAAATAAATGTCCAAGACTGAAGTGTCATTTTGTGAAAGATGCCATCTGAAGCTGTTTTGGCATGAGTATCACTCGATGGTGATACCATTTGTACCCATTAATGTCCTATAGTATGACTCTATGCCTCATTCAGGTTTCAAAGTTTTACTGAAGCCTCTAAAGCTGCTGAATGCAACATTTCTTTATGCTTTCTCAGATATACTGGGCAGGTGAAAGGTTTCAATGTTTTTTTGGATCCTATCCTATTTTAAAAATGTACATGGTGTAATAACAAAGAGGACAATAACAGCTTTGATTAAACCAATTTATTTGTGTGTATCATTTGATTAACATATGGACTGGCTAGTCTGTGTTTTGTCAAATTATGCCTAGCCTTTCAAAGCACAGACAGAAACTGTGTATGTAATTAAAAAGTCAGTCTGGATTGATTATTTACATTTGTTAGCCAAAATCTGTTGATTCCTGTGTTGATTCTCTTAGTTAAAAATGTAGGTTTGAATGAAATTAGTTGTTTTTAGTTTCTTTTATTCTTTTGTTTGTTTTTGTCATGTTTGTTTCTGCAGCAGTTGAAGTAAGTATTGTTTGGATTTCTTTTTTCCTTTACTTTGACAAGTTTTCACAAATCGTCTAGGATAAGAATTAGTTAACTCTGCTGTATCCCAAAGCTTTCATGTTTGTCTAAAGGATATTGTAAATCGATGCAACATTATTTAAAAAGCATCAAACTTTTTTCTTATTTACATTTTTCAAATTAATGTTTCCCATTACTTTATTTTGTAATACATTATTAACTAATGCTCTTCTCTGACTGACATTTTTAGATCTTCAGTTACCTGGGTATTGCTGATCTAGTAAGATGTGGTGGTGTGTGTCGATACTGGAAAATGATAAGCCAAACCAGTTCCCTTTGGAGTAGGGTAAGTTCTCTAAAAAGATTTCTTTGCTTACTTAACTTAAATAAACCAACTAATCTTATTTAAGTGAAAATTTGTAGAGTCTGTTAACTCTAGTTAATTGAGTGGTGTCCAGTATTATATAAATTGGCTGCCTGGGATAGCCTCTTAGTTGGAGTCCTATCATTTCGGTAAGCATAGGAAAATCAAATCCCCTTTCCTGTGTTCCTTTTTATCCATTCCTATATCAACATGACTGGAGAAAAGAGTCATTTCATCTTTTCTCATACTTGTTTGGTTGGCTTTGCTCTTAGGAACTTAAAGCTTCCCCTCTGGGACAAGTCCTTCCTGAAAGGACAGCAGAACAGAGCAATTCATGTTGATTGCTCAACACCTCTTGGGAGGTTTTTCTTTTTCTTGATGTGTGTTCCAAAGGCAGATGGAGCTGTAAGATCTGTTTTTCTCTATACTTGGTGTGTGTGTGTGTGTGTGCGCCCTGTGGTGGGCTGGTGCCCTGCCCAGGGTTTATTTCCTGCCTTGCGCCCTGTGTTGGCTGGGATTGGCTCCAGCAGACCCCCGTGACCCTGTAGTTAGGAAATAGTGGGTTGGATAATGGAGGGATGGATGGATGGATGTGTCTGCCCTGGGCAGAATTCATTCCACTACCTGCTTTATCACAACACATATTCTAAACTTAATGTGAATAAGCATAACTTGTTGTTTTCTACTAGATTAATTTAGTCTCATCAGAGCATAGGATGTTCTCAGAATGGCCTCAGATTTGCTTATATGTGTACAGTATGTATGCTACTCTCTCATGAGGACTTGTTTCAGGGGACATTTAAGCAGATGTCATCTTGAGGGCCAATGCTACAGTTTTATCTATAGAATGCTGCAGTTATTTTAAAGATATCATAGAACTTTCCGTAACATCCCTTGAACAGTGGCATTCTCATCTAAAAACATTCTTGAGTTTTGGAAGATACTTTTTGTTTTCTGTTTCTTGAGTTCATCCCATTCCTTTGCCTTTCTCATACAGCTAATTGATATGCATGTTAGATTTAGCAATGATAATTTTGGCTCATATGAATGATTCCAAGTGTCCCAGTGATAAGTCAGCAAACAGCAATTTGGTTAAACTAGAGTTGTTTCATGACTGACAAGATTGTTTTTTAAAGGTAAGAGTCTAGAGAGGCATTGCTTGTGGAGATGTCAAGCTTACTGGTTGGTCAGCTTATACCGGGTTGAGAGCACAAGAGAAAAAAAGAGATAGACAAACGTTGTGCATGTGACAGTGTTCTTAAGAGCATTTTTAGGTTTGCAAAGTATAATAGACTATTATTTTTGTATTGCTTATCTGGCTACAAACTACTGAGTTTTATTATCCAGCAGGATAACTACTTGAGCAACCTGTCAGGCCAGTTAACACTTTTTCCATAGGACTACTTGCTTAATTTACCATCTGTGATTAATGTCTTTGGCTATTGCAGGTCTCACTATTCGACTTAAAGATTTACCTTGCTTGAGGTCCTTAGAGACTGTGAATATCTGTATACCATCTACATTTAATAATTATGAATGCCTGTCCTCACACAAATTGTAAGATCCCTGTAGGTCAGCTTTATTACCGATGCATGCATCATATAAAATTACTTGAATGGCGACTATGCATGCAATGTAAAATGAAACATGATTGGAGCACTTGTTAAGGTCGACCTGAAGGAATAAAAATTTTTAATATCAGTGTGAGTTAGGATTTTCTGCATTACAAATATAAAAACTAACACAAAAGAAAGGCTGCAGATGATAGAGGAAATAAATGTCTCTAAAGTATTCTGCCTAATATAAAAAAAAATCTCTGAATCATGTCAGGCCTAAAAATGTTATTGAAAAGCTACAATCATAAACCAGGTCAGTCTGTTTTGTTTGTTTCTTGGTTACCTATAGTCAGTGTTGTGAAGAAACACACGCAGGGACAGGCATGCAAGGTGGGATTGGTTCCATTCCCTTAACCGACCTGGAGACCAATATGAAGGAACAATGGAGGGAGGCTCAGTTCCAGAAATATATGCCTCCCCAAAGCACTAGATAGCAGCATATCTGGAGGCAGGTACACCCATGGACAACCACAGGCCGTTCTGGGACTTGTGGTGCCGTGCGTCAATCTTGCCAGGGTCCGTGGGTGCCACCAGAAGGCGCTACTGGGAGTTGCGCTCTCTACTTTAACAAACTTTTGATTGATCTAGAAGTACTTCCATTGGGCTATGCCTTGCATCCCACTTACATTTATGAAACTCATATTTTATAATTCAGTCTCCCTTTATAGCAGTGCATTTGAACTAGGGTGCCATGGCACCCTGGGGTGCGACAACAATAGTCCAGGGATACCACAGAAGAACTTGTTAATTAGATAAGCCATTCATTTTTTGACAAGAATGCTACTGAATTAAGGAACAATTAGGAAGATAATTTGTCTGTTATTACAGCATTTTGGGGCCTGGAGGTTTCAGGTCAGCTGTGGTGCAGATAATAGCTTGAACTTTACCTTGGAATATATAACATTTCACTGTGTAAAACACTGGAAGTACTCCTGGGTTCAAGAAAAAAGAGCCTCTCGACCTCATATGACCAAGTTGGAGTTGGGAGAAAGAGTAGTCTGAGGAAGAAGAAAGAAGGAAGAGAAATCATTGTGATTTTTTTTGTGATGAAAAGTATCGAATATAGTTTATTTGAACCTGTGACTGTGTGCATGTCAGCTGTGTCTGGGGTTTGAGGCTCTGTGGTGTCCTCTGTCATCCACAATTTATGTGTAGTGTTCCTAAAGATGTAATAAACTTTTTAACTCTGGTGACACTGGGTGATTGTGTAATTGGGAAGCGGATCTACCAGAAAATAGACCTGGGTACCATAAAACATAATAAATAACTTATGGGTGCAATCATTTCAAAAAAGGTTGAAAAACAATGATTTATAGATTTGCCTAGTGTAGCAAAAATTCTCGAACCAGTGCCCTTTCAAAGAAATAAATAAAAATGAAATGTACAAAATGGCACCAATGATGATCTCACTGTCATAATGTAGGACAGATTGGGATTATCTGTTTTGTCCAGCTGGATCCCGAGTCCTGGCTCAGCAAGCTGCATAATTCAAGAGAGAGGAACATAGTTGGCATTAGTGGTCAATGAAGATGGGCTTATATCCACCCAAAACACTAATGACAAGACCTCTATTCTTTCTTTTAAAAACATCAATAATTCCCTAACTAATTGCTCATCTCAAGGTACAGCTCAACCTTGGCTGCTCATAGCCAGAACCCATAACTGATAGGGTGTGGCAACAACAGAGGTTAAAGCAATCCCTTTACTCCTGTGCTAGACTGGAAGGGTGGTATACTTGTCTGTATTGGAGGTTGGACAAGGTTGCCATTAATACAACATTACTGAGGAACAGCAAGTGCATGAGTAAGAAAGAGAGAGACTGTACATAAACTACATGTCTACTTTTCTATCAAAGCTGACTGAACAACAGCTGACCTAGCAAGCATAGCTTTGCTAGAACCCAGGGACACTGTATGTGTAAACCTTTTAAGAGAAACTGCAGTATAGTCAGCAACCATAGATTTGACCAAAAGCGAAGGAGGAGACAAGCTTCTGAACAAGAAAGAAAGCACGCTGAAAAAGCACAGCTCAGAAAAAGTAATGATTTATTATGGAACAACCAAGAATTGGTACATGGATAAGCATAAATGTGTGGACAAAATCTAGTAGCACAGGCTCAATGGTCAAAAATGCATAACACATGAGATAATAAGAGATTATAAGGATTTAAGCATTAAGCATGCTATACATCACCTGATGCATCAATTTATGAGCTGGTGAATTTAAACACCTAAATTACTTTCTTAGTAAAGAACAATGTATCTATAAAGTGCAAGGATGGTGATTAAATGCTTAAAAAGTAACCACTTGCTAAAGTAAATAAAAACCGACTCTGCTAAGTGAAAATGGCTTATAGCTTTATTTGTTTTCTTTGTACTGCTCTATTGTATAATAAATCCTTATTTTCAAATGTAATATATACTGTACATTCATTTGCAATTATTATAGGGCAGTGTCTAGTAGTTACTTTCAGTATGAAGTTGATCTTAATATGAAATTGGTAAAGGAAGTTGTCATTTATGGTGTTTAACATCGCAAAGCTTGGCTAGTTACTGTATCATTTTACTCCTGATTTTCATCCATCCATTTTTCTATCATCTAGCACCCTAATTTAATCCGGTTCAAACTTGTGGGACATTTTTTGCAAAGGGGGAATGAAGAACAGTTCATAGTACTATGCTGTCAAGCACACAACCACACTCATACTAATTTGGAGCCACTTTTGAGTTGCCAGTTATCCTAACAAGCATACTTTATCTTTGGAGCCTTAACATCTTATATCATATATAGATACAAGAGGCATAATAAATAGATCATATAAAGAAGTGTATAAAATCTTAATAGAACTGGAATCAAAAATGATATTATATATGCTTATCTGTGAATGGACCAAGCAGGTTTCTAGCACTCAGCTTATTTTAAGCCTTGAATACTCCAAGGTCTCTTTTTCTTTTTCAGATTGACTTTTCACCAGAAAAACACAGGATTGTGGACAGTGCTGTAGTGAGAATTCTTCAAAAATATCGTCCTTATATAATTCATTTGAATCTCCGTTCTTGCTCTTCTCTGCAGTGGACCAGCTTTAAATGTGTCAGTGAGTACTTTAACAACAACAACAACAATACTTTAACTTCAAGCCTTAAGAAAGGCTTGATCATGTTGTCAGATTACAATCGCTGCCATGTCTTTTTCACACCCATCACCGAGTATAGGGATTCAAATTTTCTTCATGACTTTTATAAACTAAACACAAAATGAGCAATATTTATTACACTTTCTTGGGAAGAACACTTCTGATGTTCATATAACATTTAAGCTATACTAAAGGTTAACACCTGCTACTGTTCCCTTTTAAATATCTTTCCAATTCTTTGTATCAGGTATAGTTTAAGAAAAAACATTTAACATGTGTAAAACTATTTTTAAGTGACTTTGACAAAGGCAGTTCTACTTAGGAGGCCTACTGGAAAATCCATTTTCCATTTTCTCAGCTTTACAGTTAGCCAGCATCTTGATTTGCCAGGTGTAATTGGACTCCTTAAATCTTTTTTTATGCTTTAACTTTGTTCTCAGTGCTTAAGCAACTCCATTAAGTCATACAATAACTAATACTAATGTTCCTTTAAAAAAGAAAATTTGGCCTTGGGATATTCTGTATTCACGGTGTTAAGATTTGAAGTTCCATCCATCCATTATCCAACCCGCTATAACCTAACTACAGGGTCACGGGGGTCTGCTGGAGCCAATCCCAGCCAACACAGGGCGCAAGGCAGGAAGCAAACCCCGGGCAGAGCGCCAGCCCACCGCAGGATTTGAAGTTTATCTACATAAATAAAAATCCTAGTTAATTGGAAACACCATACATCTATATTTTATTTAGGTACTTTTGAGCTGTGAAGCAGCAGTGTTGGCCATTGCACCATCATTAATTAATTTTTTAAATGTTATTTTTCTTTTTTGTTTCGTATGAGAATGGTTTTGTTGTTTTACAGCTCTCACAACTTGTGTTTGACCAGATACTCTGGTATTACATATACAGGTGCTGGTCATAAAATTAGAATATCATGACAAAGTTGATTTATTTCAGTAATTCCATTCAAAAAGTGAAACTTGTATATTAGATTCATTCATTACACACAGACTGATGTATTTCAAATGTTTATTTCTTTTAATTTTGATGATTATAACTGACAACTAATGAAAGTCCCAAATTCAGTATCTCGGAAAATTAGAATATTGTTAAAAGGTTCAATATTGAAGACACCTGGTGCCACACTCTAATCAGCTAATTCACTCAAAACACCTGCAAAAGCCTTTAAATGGTCTCTCAGTCTAGTTCTGTAGGCTACACAATCATGGGGAAGACTGCTGACTTGACAGTTGTCCAAAAGACGACCATTGACATCTTGCACAAGGAGGGCAAGACACAAAATGTCATTGCTAAAGAGGCTGGCTGTTCACAGAGCTCTGTGTCCAAGCCACATTAATAGAGATTTGAAGGGAAGGACAAGATGTGGTAGAAAAAAGTGTACAAGCAATAGGGATAACCGCACCCTGGAGAGGATTGTAAAACAAAACCCATTCAAAACTATGGGGGAGATTCACAAAGAGTGGACTGCAGCTGGAGTCAGTGCTTCAAGAACCACCACGCACAGACATACTGTATGCAAGACATGGGTTTCAGCTGTCACATTCCTTGTGTCAAGCCACTCTTGAACAAGAGACAGCGTCAGAAGCATCTCGCCTGGGCTAGATAAAAAGGACTGGACTGCTGCTGAGTGGTCCAAAGTTATGTTCTCTGATGAAAGTAAATTTTGCATTTCCTTTGGAAATCAAGGTCCCAGAGTCTGGAGGAAGAGAGGAGAGGCACATAATCCACGTTGATTGAGGTCCAGTGTAAAGTTTCCACAGTCAGTGATGGTTTGGGGTGCCATTTCATCTGCTGGTGTTGGTCCAATGTGTTTTCTGAGGACCAAGGTCAATGCAGCTATCTATCAGTAAGTTTTAGAGCACTTCATACTTCCTGCTGCTTACGAACTTTATGGAGATGCAGATTTCATTTTCTAACAGAACCTGGCACCTGCACACAGTGCCAAAGCTACCAGTACCTGGTTTAAGGACCATGGTATCCCTGTTCTTGATTGGCCAGTAAACTCGCCTGACTTTAACCCCATAGAATATCTATGGGGTATTGTGAAGAGGAAGATGCAATACACCAGAACCAACAATTCAGAAGAGCTGAAGGCCACTATCAGAGCAACATGGGCTCTCATAACACCTGAGCAGTGCCACAGACTGATCGACTCCATGCCACGCCGCATTGCTGCAGTAATCCAGGCCAAAGGAGCCCCAACTAAATATTGAGTGCTGTACATGCTCATACTTTTCATGTTCATACCTTTCAGTTGGCCAACATTTCTAAAAATTATTTTTTTGCATTGGTCTTAATTGATATTCTAATTTTCTGAGATACTGAATTTGGGACTTTCATTAGTTGTCAGTTATAATCATCAAAATTAAAAGAAATAAACATTTGAAATACATCAGTCTGTGTGTAATGAATGAATCTAATATACAAGTTTCAGTTTTTGAATGGAATTACTGAAATAAATCAACTTTGTCATGATATTCTAATTTTATGACCAGCACCTGTATAGGCTTCACCTCTTCCGTGACTGTAAATCGCACATTTTAGACAGGCTGAGCTTCAAGAGCTGTGCCTGATGAACAATTTTATAATGTATTAATTTATGCCTTGCACAAGTTTAAAGAGGGGTGTAATTCATTGGAGAATTGCCTTCTACTTCACTTTATTGTATGTCTGTATTAAATAAAGGCAAAATCAGAAACTGAGAATATCTCAATGAGAAAAATATGTAATTTACAAAACTCCCTTTCTATATGGATGACATAAACTAATCTTTGTTGCTGTATCACATCATAACTTACTACTGAAAGGGAATTTAGTAATAAAGATGAAATTCTAATAGCTCTAATTCTATGGCTTTCTAAAATCTCTGAAAAAGTGATTTCATTGAATAAGGTTGTTACTTATCAACAGGGCATGGTCAGTAACCTGGTGGAAGTAGAAGCAGAAGAGAGAAAGAAAATTAAACTGATGGCCATTATGAGTAATGCAGCATATCCCCTCTTTGACACACTCACACTAAGTACTTTCATCTTAAATACAGATTACAGTAGCTCAAAAATACATAGCTATCTATCTATCTATCTATCTATCTATCTATCTATCTATCTATCTATCTATCTATCTACATGTATATATCTACTTTATATAGTGAAGGCTAGGGGGTGCCAGTGAGCCCCAAACACAAACACACAAGACAGTCCTGGGTTCAAATAAAAGTTGTTTATTACACAAATTCCTTGTATAAACAAGCACATAACAAGTTGTTTGTTCTTCTCCTTCTATTCCTCTCCTCTGTTCTCCCCTCTCTACGGCACTGCTCTCCTCCAGTCGAGTGTTGCCTCTCAGCTCCGGACAAGGCAGTGTGGTCCCTTTTATTGAGGACACAGGAGTACTTCTGCTTCCAGGGCTTTTGCCCGTTGATAGCACTTCCAGGTCATATGGAACTCCTAAATAACAGGGAACGTATCTCCCTGCAATGCCCACTTGCTGCACCCGCAAAACCCAGCAGGGCTGCATTACTGGACTACAATTCCCGGCATTCCTGCTGCGTCCAAATGGGCACCAATTCTCAGTGCTGCTGCCATCCAGCGACCTGGCGGAATGATCATCCCTTATAGCCAGTCCTTCCCTGTCCTTCCCTTTCATTCTGACCAGGGATAATACTACAAATATGTCTGTTCGGGACTCCTGTTCATCTGCCTGGGGCTTCCCGTCCTGGTAAGGATTCTTATTTTCTTTTGGTTGTGATGTTCATCCATCCACGTGGGGAGTCTCATTTGGGTATGGCATCTTTCTCTTCCCTGACCAGGTTTGCTTCTCTACCCTCTTAGAGCCTCCCATGTGGCACTTACAATAACTACTACACACTTAAATCACATACCAGATCTTGATGGACAAAATATTCAAGTGGAAAATCTTTACTGAGTAATACTATGTAATTTGTTGAGAACAAAATGATGTAACAACAGTCAATGGAAACCAAAACCACCAACCCACTGGGGGCTGGAATCACCATCAAAAATTGAAATCACAGGCTGATCAAACCTGCGTAAATTTCATCACGGCAACTCGTAATCTTGACTCAGTAGAGTATGTGGTCCCGGCATGCCTGTATACACTCCTGACAATGTCTGGGCATGCTCCTGATGAGATGGTGGATGGTGTTCTGGGGGGATCTCCTCCCAGACCTAGATCAGGGCATCAGTGACAGTCTGTGGCATTACTTGGATGTGTTGGATGCACTGATACATAATGTCCTAGAGGTTCTCAATTGGATTCAGTTCTGGGGTACATGTGGGCCAGTCAATGGCATCAATGCCTTCGTCATCCAGGATCTGCCTACACACTCTGATCACATGAGACCGGGCATCGTCCTGCCCCGGGAGGAATCCAGGGCCCACTGAACCAGTGTAAGGTCTGATAGTGGCTCTGAGGATTTTATCCAGGTACATAACTGCAGTCACATGAAGATCTGTGCAACCCTCCAAGGATATACCTCCCCAGACCATCATTGAACCACTGTCAAACCAGTCATGCTGAATGATGTTGCAGGCTGCATAATGTTCACCACAGCGTCTCCAGACATCTTCACGTCTGTCACATGTGTTCAGTGTGATCTTGTTCTCATCTGTGAAAAGAAGGTTACACCAATGGCGGAGCTGCCAATTGTAATATTCTCTAGTGAATGCCATTCAAGCTGCATGGTATGGGTTGTGAGAACAGGTTCACTAGAGGACGTTGGGCTCTCATGCCACCCTCATGGAGTCTGTTTATGACAGTCAGAAATGTGCACACCAGTAGCCAGCTGGAGGTCATTCTGTAGGGCTTTGGCATTGCTCCTCCTGTTCCTCCACGCACAAAGGAGCAAATAGTAGTTCTGCTGCTAGGTTGATGCCCTTCTATGAGTCTATCCTGCTATCCTTGTGTAACAGCCTGTCTCCTGGTATCTTCTCCATGCTCTTGAGACTGCACTGGGAGATGCAGTAAACCATCGTGCAGCAGCACACATGGATGTGCCATCCTAAAGGAACTGGACTACCTGTGTAAACTGAATCAGCTGCAAGTACTGCCTCAAGCTGCCAGTAGTGAAAAGGACAACTGCAAAATACAAAACTAGAGAAGAATCAGTCAGGAAGGATAAGGAGAGAGCAATTGTCTGTGGCCACCACCAGCAAAACCATTCCCTTTTTGGGGTTTGTCTTGCTGTTGCAAGTGCACCCATTGTCACTTTCATTTGCAAAAATGCAGGTGAAGTTTATTCACAATCGCTTATGGTTCCTTACTGGACAGATTGATAATACTGAAGCTTAATTGACTTGGTGTTACACAGTGATGATTATGTGTTCCCTTAATTGTTTTGAACAGTGTTTATATATAGTGTTCCAAAAAATTAAAGGAACACTTTTTAATCAGAGTATAGCATCAAGTCAATGAAACTCCTGGGATATTGATCTGGTTAGTTAAGTAGGAGAGGGGTTTGTAAATCAGTTTCAGCTGGTTTGGTGGTAATGAAATTAACAACAGGTGCACTAGAGGGGCAACAATGAGACAACCCCCAAAACAGGAATGGTTTAACAGGTGGAGGCCACGACATTTTTCCCTCCTCATCTTTTCTGACTGTTTTTTCACTAGTTTTACATTTGGCTATGGTCAGTGACACTACTGGTAGCATGAGGCGATTCCTGGATCCTACAGAGGCTGCACAGGTAGTCCAACTTCTCCAGGATGCCACATCAATACATGCCATTGCCAAAAGGTTTGCTGTGTCTCCCAGCACAGTCTCAAGGGCATGGAGGAGATTCCATTAGACAGGCAGTTACTCTAGGAGAGCTGGACAGGGTCGTAGAAGGTCCTTAACCTATCAGCAAGACCGGTATCTGCTCCTTTGGGCAAGGAGAAACTGGATGAGCATTGCCAGAACCCTACAAAATGACCTCCAGTAGACCACTTGTGTGAATGTCTCTGACCAAAAAATTAGAAACAGACTTCATGAGGGTGGCCTGAGAGCCCGATGTCCTCTAGTGGGCCCTGTGTTCACTGCCTGGCACTGTGGTGCTTGATTGGCATTTGCCATAGAATACCAGAATTGGCAGGTCCACCACTAGCAACCTGTGCTTTTCACAGATGAGATCAGGTTCACCCTGAGCACATGTGACAGACATGAAAGGGTCTGGAGAAGCCGTGGAGAATGTTATGATGCCTGTAACATTGTTCAGTATGACTGCTTTGGTGGTGGGTCAGTCATGGTCTGGGGAGGCATATGCATGGAGGGACGCACAGACCTCTATAGGCTAGACAATGGCACCTTGACTGCCCTTAGGTATCGGGATAAAACCCTTAGACTCATTGTCAGACCGTATGCTGGTGCAGTGGGTCTTGGGTTCCTCCTGGTGCATGACAATGCCCGGCCTCATGTGGCGAGAGTATGCAGGCAGTTCTTTGAGGATGAAGGAATTGATGCCATTGACTGGCCCCCATGCTCGCCTGACCTAAATCCACCAGAATATCTGTGGGACATTATGTTTCAGTCCATCCGATGCCACCAGGTTGCACCTTAGACTGTCCAGGAGCTCAGTGATGCCCTGGTCCAGATCTGGAAGGAGATCCTCCAGGACACCATCCGTTGTCTCATTAGGAGCATGCCCCAACGTTGTCAGGCAGGCATACAAGCACGCGGGGGCCAAACAAACTACTGAGTACGATTTTGAGTTGCTGCAATGAAATTTCGGAAAAATTAACTAGCCTACCGCGTCATTTTTTCACTTTCATTTTCAGGGTGTCTTTGAATTTAGCCCTCTGTAGGTAGATAGTTTTTATTTCCATCAAACAATGTGGCATGCTTTCCTTCCTAACACATTACCCAGTCCATATCAGTATAGATAAGTGTTCCTTTAATTTTTTCAGCAGTTACAATATACAATATACAATATATATATTATAACAAACTAACACCAATCCCCCTAACTTGAATAAAAGAGCTGCTGCCATCAAGCTTGTTTGCTTTGATAGGTCAAAAAAAACGTATCAGTATCTTCTATCAGAGTTGCAAGAGACTCTACAGTTTTTTCATATTTCTACATCCCTTTGTGTTAAGAAGTGTTTCCTGGTTTTCTGTTTTCAGAGGTCTGTTCTTTAAATTCTGTTGAAGACCTGATTTTAAATCTGCTAGTGCTCATCGCTATCTTTCAAATGTCTGATGACAAGGATTAGGCTCCTATGCCCTTTAAAAAGGTTTAATCTCTATATGGTCACGGTAGAACACAGCTTTTTGTTCTGAGGCATACATGGTTGCTTTTCTTTGTAAACCTTCTAAAGCTGTTTCTGTTGGTATTTTGTGTAGAGTCATGATCAGAATTGGGTAGTGTGGTGTAATAGTTAAGGCTTTGGACTTCAAACCCTGAGGTTGTGGGTTCAAGTCTTGCTTCTGACACTGTGTGACCTTGAGCAAGACACTTGACCTGCATGTGCTCCAGAATTGAAATTAACCAGTTCTGACATGAATGTTGTAAGTTGCCTTGGATAAAGGTGTCAGCCAACTAAATAAATGTAAGAAGTCTACATAATACTTAAGATGTAATCACATTAATGTATGTTGCACGTTCTACTTTTGTCTATATTTTTTGTCTTTTACTCATTAGCCATCTCCAGTTATTTAATTACCATTAATGCCAATGACCTCTGGGTTCAGGATTAATCTTTTGAGTGAGACCATGCCTGAAGCATTTGAGATGTCTAAGTAAATTATGTATTATGCTTTGCTTTTCTGTACTTTTTAAGCTCCTGTTTCATCAAAGTCTAGCACATAAATATTGCATGATCTTCCTATTCTGATTCTATGTTGGGTGTGGTCTAAACTATTTATGCAAATTAGTTTTATTCTAGCTTATTTATATTGGTTGTTTCTGTTATTTTTACAGAGCAGTGTTGCCACTGTTTAGCAGAATAAAAACAAGTGTGTTACAGGGACATGAGCAACAAATCTTTATACAAAGAACAGCAGCCTGGTGAATAATCAATGAGAGTTTGAGATCAGAGAATGAATGATGAAGATAAGGCAAATTGCAAACCCCCCTCATGTGGGACAGGCAATATTTTTTTATTTTTTAACCTGAGTTTTTGCCCTTTTTCACTTTTCTCTTTCAGTGCAAAGTTAATGCATTTTTGTTAAAATTTTGCAGTTTGTCACCATTTTCTTTATGGTCTAGAATGGCACCAAAAATTGGCACCATTAGAACTGGGGGCATACTACTGTTAACAAGGGGACCAAAAATAACAGTATTATTATTATTATTTCTATAAAATGCTCATTAAATTGATCATTTAAAGACACTCCAGATTAGTAACATGAATGTTGGCTTTTTCTTTTGTGCTCCATACACCTGATGCTGCCTGGATAGCCTTCAGTTCTCAATAACCATGTAATGGAAAAACAGGTTCAGAAAATGGAATGATGGACATTATACATTAGACGTTTAACTTGGAAAAGATAATATATTTTTTTACACATTTCAAATTGGCAAGCAGTGTTTTACTTTAAACTTAAATGTAGTGGCACAGTTCTTTAACAGGAAAGATTATGTGCCAAGGCTATCTGCGCCAGCAGAACTGCTTCATTTTTCCTATTTGGAGATGCAAAACTGTGCTACATATGTTCATATTAAAAACATCTGTTTCAAGGTTAATATCTGAATAAAAACACAAAGTAAACCTAAAAAATATTATTTCACCTTTATCCTAAATGTTACAACTATCACAGCGTTTTGCTTTCCATAGGCCATTCTGATCTAATATTTTTTTTATCTCTGCTTTTCAGGAATGAGATTAATGTCAAACAGAATCATTTTTAATGTGTTACTGACGTAATTCAGAATGTGCTCCAAAATACTACTGGTTTTTCTAACATATGAAGTAATTAAGTATGAAATACTGTTTTTCAAAATTTTGACAATCATTTCAGAGAATGGATTGAGCATAGGGAACACTTGAAGTCAGAGACACTATTGTCTGCTGCTCCATTACAAGATAAATTTTTTATTCATTACACATCATGTAACTCATGGAAGTCATTAAGCATCTTAGTATTCACGGATCCATATTTTGGTAATATGCTGGCAACTTTTGGTCAACTCTATTGCATATATAATCTCAACACATTCATTTTTGTCATTATAAGTTAGCAAGTTTGTCAAAAAGAATTTAGCTAATCTTTTAACAATATTTACATTTAACTAATAATGAGGAGAATATCGGTAGCATTTTCAGACATTATTAATTAATATCAGAATGCTCACTGCTAGATGATCTTAGGCAACTCTTCGAGAGAAACCTTCTTTACAATGTCTCAGAATGTGGAGTTCAAATATTCATATGATTCATTCTTCGTCAATCTGTACAAAACTGCCTAAAATGCTATATTGGAGTTACCCCGACATACAGTATTAAAGTTATATTAAAACATATCAAGTTCTGAACCATAATTTTGAAGAATGTTATGTAGCTTGCTACTTTATGCTTTTAATTTAGGACAGTCCCAGAATTTTTTGGGTAAAGATATTTGCTTATCTACTGTATAAAATAGTGCTGGTTTTTCACTCATCCCAAATTCTTCTGTAATAGTGTTTGGAGATGTAGTAAAAAATGGGGGTAATTGGAGAGAAACCTGCAGAGACTCAGTGAAAACATGCAATCTCCATACAGTAGCCGGAGGATATGGAATTCAAGCCCAGGTTACTTGACTAATGGACTAGCAACGCTAACTAAGCACCTTAACAGTCAATTCTTATTATTACAGTATTTTTTACTTAAAAGTATACTGTTAGTTATAATTACTTTTTGCTTTGAGCAGTGCAGTACCTCAGAGGCTAGTGGTTATCACCTGAATGCAGTTTGCAAGTTATCTCCTTTTCTGCATTCATTTTTCTGTGTGTAGTCCAGTTTACCTCCCACATTCCAAAGACATGTAGGTTAAATTACATGGTGACTGTTCACTGGACTAATATCCTTTTTAGGTTTGGTTTCCACCTTTTTCCTGATGCTATGGGGACACAGATTTTCTTGTGTTTCCCTGAACTGCATTAAGCAGGTTAAATGATAGATGTATAGATTTTTTCTGTTGTAGTTTACACATTTATGAAAATATCTGTAAAGGAAGTTTAAGCCATTCACTGAAAGTAGGGGGCTATGTTTCTTCATTCTGACAAGTCTTTATGCATATAATTCAGTTATTCATCTTTAATTATGTTTCTGCTTTTTGTAACAGTTTTTGTTTTTAATGTGCAGAGTGGGGGCAAAGCCTATTTCAGCAGCACTGGATGTAAGACAGAAAACAATACTGAACACCGTGCCACTGTATTTCAAGACCTATTCATGCACACATCCATGGGGCTAATATTGTATTCATTACTTAACTAAACCATGTCTTTGGTGATGTGGGAAGAAAACTGGATAGGCCATAGAAAAACCCACACAGACATGATACATAAGCAATAACCATGTATGCCTGGGATTTGTGAAGTAGCAATGCTAACTACATTACCATGCCACCCACTTATATGTTCTGCTTTTGGAATTTTTTTTTCTATTTCAATGTATAACAGAATAGCTAGTCTTTGTTTTGCATTTCTTGCCATTTTATTCATTTTTTCCCCATAATTTCAGTTTTTCTCATTATACTTAATTGCTTTGTTATTTATTTCTGTTCTTCAGTTTACATCATATTTTATCCTCATTTATTTATTAGTGGATCATTCCATGTCAAATCAACTAATGGCCCATGCACCTTGGACTCCAAACATTCTGGAAAAATTACCAGGTGTAGCCATGTTAGTCAGGAGACACCTTGTAAAATGTTTATGATGTAAGATCAGTATTTTCCAAGATACATCCAGTGTACTGATGAGGTTGTGGATTTTATCCAGCCTCATTTTTTCATCAAATTTCACAAGTCCATAGCTCAAGAACTAATCCACAGAGCAGACTCAGACTTTCCACGCCGTATACATCAATTCGTAGAGTATGTGATAAAACTGAAACATTTGGTCCAGATGACCCTACATGGTCAAAGCAGCCCCTTGAAACTGACCAAGCATTTAATTGGAGTTTTTGGCTTAGCTACGTTTAGGCCTCAGAAACACATATTTGTAACCAACACAGACTTTTGTTTTTTTTACTTTATTCAGATAACTATATAGGCTTTCTGAAAAAGCAATAAACAGAAAAGTAACTGTATCAGGGTTTGAAAAGCAGACCTGTCAAATCCAGAAAATCATTTTGGATTTAATTTACAGAGCAGCTTGATGTGGGAATATGCAGATAATTTAAAACATATTTTTCATTTATTCAACATTGTCCCTACTTTCTCAAAACACAAACCTTACTTTCCTTATGTGAATCTTTCATATTTATTTTTCCATCTTAAACATAGGCTGAATGTCCCATGTATCAATAATGGTAATTATTGAGTATTCAATCAGTAGGTTATCAAAAATGTCAAACTTTTTTCATATCTCATGTTGCTGAACAGAGAATGTGATTCTCCATGGCAAAAAGAGTACCTGGTACTTGAGAACACCACTGTTACATCCCTACAGAAAATGGCAAATGCCAAGTCAGCCAGGTGACTAGTGAAGATAGACAATTGACTGTCCGAATAACTGCCTGTCATGATCACACTCTTGATGGATCAGATGCATCCCTCACATAGCCTATTGGAGGCAATGTTGGGTGCATATATGATGAAAAAATGTTGGATTGGTGTGATTCATGACCGAAGTGAAGTGGAATCAGACATCCTAAATTTGTTTCATGCATCCAAACTATCCTGCATAATCTTTTCATTGGCCACCTAGTGATAGTATTTGTTGGGTGCCATTAAAATGTGTCATTGCATTGCTTAGTGCACCTACAATGGTCAGTGGGAGGCAGAGCCATCTTGATCTCAAAGACAAAGATGCCCTAAACTCTGCACTTCGACTGAAACTGAAATGAAATGGGTCACATTTCTTCTGCTGCAATATCAAGATATTAACATTTCATTATAACTTGTGTTGATATTTAATGAAAAATCAAGCAACTATTGTTCGTGTATTGTGCATAATGTGCCTTTGGTGGTTTCTTTTTTTCCATTAATTCTATACCCAAGTTAGTGATAAAGGACTTGATGATTGTAATTACTGACACATGGTAAATGTAACGTATATTTAGAATGGAAAATAAAAATGAAAGATTCATATAAGAAAATGAAGACTTTTGTTTTTTCAGAAAGAAAGAACCATGTAGGATACAGGAAAAATAATTTTAAAAATGCCAGGACATTTCCACAATGCATTAAACTGGTTTGAAAATTAGACCCATAATGATTTTCTCATATTTGAGATGTCTGCTGGTCAAATCTTGATAAAGTTTCTTGTTTGTTTATAACCTTTTGAAGTACCCTGTGTAGTTATCTAAACATGGAAAAAGTTTCAACAGGCTATATCAGTTAGCAGTATGTTTTTTGAAAGCCTAATAATATCAAAGACAAAGACACCAAATATTTTTTTCCATTTTAGAATTGGTACCAAGTGCTTTCATCTGGACCAAACATTATGATTTCATTACTTATTACACACCTATAATGTACCAGAATACAAAAATTGAGCCTGCTAGGTGATTTAATTCTTGAGATATAGTCTTGTGAAACTGAAGAAAAAATAACATCCCCTGTCCCCTCACAAAATTGTCTGTATCTTGGAAAGTATTGATCTGCTGTCTCTTGTATACCTGGTACTTTTTTCAAAGAGCGAAGTGCATGGGATTTCTGAAAATTAGTTGATTTGACATAGAAAGACCCTGGTGATGAACTAATGATCACTTGCAAAGACCTGCTGAGAGATAGTATTATCTTGTAGTACTTGGGCCATATTTTAGTTATGAGCTGGAGTATTTTAGTGGATTTCAAGATTTTTTTGTATTGCATGAGTTTCTTCTCATATTCTAAAAAGTCAGGTAGAATTGTTTATGTAAGTTTAGTTTGATTGTATGTATTGGATTCATTTTGAGTGTGCCTATTGGTAGACTGGCATCCCAGCTGACCTAATTCCTGGTTTGTGTCCACAGCAGTCAGAATAGCTCATAGGTTCCCTGCTGCCCTGAACAGAGTATGTGTGGAGTCCAAACTGATTCACAGGTGAAAAGAAAGAAGTGTATTACAGAACCTAATATTATTTATTTTATGCATTTAATAACTTACTCTGTACTCAAAATGCATTTGTTAAGAGTGGAGGCAAGGTGGTGTCTCACAGTTAGATTAAACAGAAAAAAGATGACTTTGTTCAAATAAATTAACTTTACTACAGATTATGTTGTATTTTAAAGGCATTTAATTAAAGGCATCAAGACTTAATACAGTATGTCATGATGCATACCGAAAAAGAGAACAAAAATATAATATTATATATTGCAAATGTAATTGTAATTACAATGATCCTACTACATAAAAAACTTGAAATTTTGTAATAAACGCTGTTGTGCATTACAATATAGAGAGGTGGAAGTGTTGGAATTAAAATAATTAAATTTACATGAACCTGTAATGCTAAAAAATAAAATGTATAAACATTATTTTCCACATGCTTACCTAATAACCATTCACAATATCTTTCAAAATTTATTTAAGTCTGTTAACAGTGTTCAAGAGAAGTTACAATACACACTCAACTCTATAGCCATCTTAACAAAAAATGCTTGAACAAACATAGCAATATAGCAAATATGAAAGTCGATAGCCAAGCAATAATTTATACTTCTCTAGATGCTTTCAAACAAACAGGTTTTATTATTCTTAGTACATTGTTGTTGGTTTGCGTACAGATTTCTTTTCAAAATATATGTAAACCTGAATTTTACTGTAAAGGCACGTTGTGTAAAAAAACAAACATGAATATGGTCCTACTTGAAAGTAATGAATTCACTCTTTGAACACACGGTTATCATTTTGTTCCCATAGATGAAATGTATAATGATTAGGTTGTGTTAAAAGATGCATTCAAATATCAAAACCACATAAGCAATGCAGCATTTCTAAAAGGTCACAGTAAAAAAATAGACATCCTTGGAATATTTTATCTTTAAAGTTAAGTATAAAAAAACACATTATTAAAATTAGCAGTGTTTAAGAAAATGTATAACAGCTAGGAACTGCCATTCTACCCCATTACTGCTAAGAAAACATTTCACCAAAGTTGAAATCTAAGTTAGATTTTCCTGAAGGTTGCACAACTAAGAAATAGTTTTGACTTCCCACTTAAAAATTATGTAAGCCTTATAATTTTAAAGGTCTCCTGAACCTTTGGCCCAATCAAATGCTGTGGCATTTGTTCCATATTCTCCTGATCTTCAGCATTAGAATTAACTTCCTGAATCCCATCAGTCTGTCCTGTCGGTTTGTCTTTGGGACATTCCTCATAGTAACTTTTAACATATTCTTCCACAATCCACCCTTTGAACTCCTCAGGTTCTTTACATGTCAGGCCATCATGTTCAACACTATAGTGATGCTTTAGCCAGTAGAGTAGGTAATGGATGTTGTAGTCACATCTCCATGGGTTAACACCGAGCCACAGTCTTTGCACAAAATACAGATTTTCTAGTACGCCGTAATCAATATGTTGTAACAGATTTTTAGATAAATCCAACTCTCTGAGATGCAGAAGTCCAGTAAAGGCGGCTGTTAAAATAAATTAAATAGTGAAAACACAGATATTTGTATTTAAAGAACAAAATGAAAACAATAATGATCCTTATTTCTTTAAAGAAATTGTTGTGTAACTTATACTTATAGAGAGGGGTTAGGAGCACACTCTGATACAGCGCATTGCCGCACCCACCACATGACAAACCAACTCAGGATCTCAGATTAGGACCCATGCAAGGGGTGACACCTCAGCACCACACTCGTTCAGATGGAATGAGACCAGTGTGAGTTTTTTTATGGTGGCTGGAGTGCCAATTCTGCCACCAACCCCCAGGTTTTTCCCTGCAGGTTGGAGGGCCTACATGCAGGGCTGGATGCAGATTATCGTCATACCCTAGGACAGAGCAATTGCAGGTTAATAGACTTGCTCAAGGGCCCAACAAAGTAGAGTGACGTTTGGCATTTACGGGATTTGAACCGGCAGCCTTCGGATTGCCAGTGCAGATCCCTAGCCTCAGAGCCACCACTCCACCCCATATACTTATTCTAATTCAAATTTTATTTTTATTTATATATTTTTCACTGTGAACGTAATTTGAAATGCATGAGAAATGTCCTTATCAATTGTCTTTAAATACTTCAGAAATCTGATCCTGTCAAGACTTGGAGCTTAAGATGTGGCTCCGCACTGCTATGTCTGCAAATAAACATCTCTTGAATTATTTGCTTAGCTTATGCTCTGTAATAAAGTCCTGTGAGATGCAGGAGGCATTTTTGTTTAGTACACAGTTAGAAGTTATACTTCACTTCTTTTTTAATGCTGAAATTATGTATTGCATTGTATGGTGACATAAATTAGAACTGAATTCTAATTTCTTCTTTACAATTCATTTAACATTTACTGCGAGTTTAGACTTGTAAAGATGTCAGGAAGCTATATATGTTTTATGTTGCAATATATTCAGAAGGTAATCTTATACATTTCTAGAAATGCTTATATGCAAAAGGTATTCTTTTTTAAAGTGTGGAAAACTGGAAACATTTTAATGTACTTTGCAGACTACATTACACAATGATCTCTGTTTTAGCATGTTTAAGTTTACTAACACCATTATAACACCTGGTTTAAAGAAAATAACAATGTTAGTCATTTCTTTGAATATTTTGTGCACAATATCATCAGTTTTCTGAGAGGTGTCCTATATAAGAAAATATTAAATTGACAATCTAACTGAAATGCATCACTGAAAAGTTACAGTATATGTACAATAATTTCATGCAATTTAAGTACAGCTAAATGTGGGCACCTCATATTAATTTCATCAATTTATTTTGTGTGCAACGCACAAAAAATCTGATGCTAGACTCCAGAAAGTTCTTTTCAATGCTGTTGGCACTTTTATTCCTGTCTTTCTATTTTTGTGCCATTCAGATATGTGACATATAAATAATGAAATCATGGAAAATTATCGTCATATGTATAACACTAAATCACACATTTAACAATAAGTTTAACTGGAGACTGAGCATAATGTTTATGTTAAAAGTAAAGTGCTTAAGCAAACAGTACTGTGGTTAAATACCTGTCACTGAAATAAAGTCTACCATGTATCCTGCTGTAGATCTGTGTAATGCAAACAGGCCACACAAGACTAAAGCTGAATATATACATTATGTGTCACAACAGAGTCATTTCATATTATCCTCAGAGAAGTGAAATTGTCTTGATGTGCATACTTGCCCTCTAAAATTAAAATAGAGAAGAAAGTGAAAAGGATAGCTTGTGATTCAAGCACTTAAAATAAGAACTAATTTTAGTATATAAAGACCCTGAAGAATGCAGATCTGTAATCTATTTTCTTGAGGCTTTCAGTATGGAGTTTCACTAAAATTAGCTCCTAAATCAAAAATCAAACACTATATTAATAAAACAGCTGATATGGCTATAACATGTTATGACACACCCTAAGGATTCCTTCAGTGTATATTGTAGATTAGTATTTTTATGTGTTTATTTTGTGTGCCTTATGGTACTTTATCATTCCAGTTTAATTATTCTCTTTGATTTTATGTAGAGTGGCACACTGAGTGGTATTTTTCCTGCACAGTACCTGGGCCTTGAGCCTAGTTTTCTTTCATCTAAAATCTTTATGTTCTGTCTGCACTTCCATAAAGATGCTGTTAAGTTACTTTGCTAGTGTGATTTTCTATAAGTGTGTCTTGTGATGGATAGGCATCCTGCCTGATGATGGCTGCTATTGGGATAGTGTCCTGTAAACCATAGCAGACATAAATATACTCAGAAATAGATGGAAGTATAAATGGTTAATGCACTATTTCAGAAACATTATAGTGCCTGAATTCAAATATGACTAAGTTTTTGTTTTAAGGAAAACTAGCATCACTTTGAATGTGCTAATTTTTCGTTAGCTGGCTGTTGGATAAACAAAATACATACTATATTCAGTATATTAGATTCAAAATGTTGAACTGAGTATTAAAATACATGCTGGAATCTATTAATTTTAAAATAGACAGGCTTGCAAGCAATTCTTAACAGAAACAGTTCAAGAAGATCACTGAAATCAACATCAGGGGGATCACAAACACTTGCATTAGGGCATCTTAATCCTCCATTACAAAAGTATATTATTGTACAATATGAGAAAATTAAATGCCCCAGAGGAAAATCATATGAGCACAAAGGAGAATATGGAAACTCTACAGTATATAAAAGGTGTACCATGGGTTTGTGAAAGGCGCTCTATAAATGCAACTTATTATTATTTATTACCAGCTGTAATATAATATATAATATATATAATATATAACCCAAGTATTATGCTACAAGAAGTGCATGACACAGATTATTATGTCGTTACTTTTTCATTTTTTGTTACAGTATATAATCCCAGAATGTACCCTGAGCAACACAGATTTAAATTAAATTGGCTAAATGACATCCTGCTGCAAACATTTCTATATATACAGTACCTAAACTTTGGCGTCCACTAACAGCCTAGGCTTAAAATTTCTTTTGAAGAAGATCCTTATTCAAAGCACCTCTTTACAGGAGTTGAAGTGAAGCAATGACTAGCATCTAGTTAATTGGCAATTATAAATATTAACCTTTAATTTAAAATTTTAGAAGCAATCTATCCTAAAAAATTGGGCTCAAAACTGCAAGACTATAAATTAAGACCAACTTCACCACATAACTTTGAGATGGTTATCCAACTTGTCTGTGTGCTAATTGCAAAAATAAACATTACTGCTCATATATGGATTGCTGTGCTATGGAATACAATAAATTGGCTGTTTGAATGTCCTTAGAATGCCAAAGTATATCCAGAATTTATTTATTTATTTACGTATTTATGTTATAAAATGAAACTTTGTGTTGTAGCGGAGAGCTGATAAAGCTTTATTATTTTTGCCTGTAGTATGGAGTTTTAGATCTGTTTGTTTTAGGTATAATAAATTGCATAAGGACGTTTAAGAAAATCGATATGGGTCTATAACACACTGATAATCTATAAGATAGTCCTTTGTATTATGGAAGGACTTGCATAGAAAAAGGATGAGAATATACTGTATGTACGTCTGCAAATAATTTATACTGTCTCAATGAACAATAAAATAATTAAAAATTTATCACCAACGGAATTTAGTAAAATAATGAACTGCTTTACTCTATGAAATGCACACCTTATTCTGAGTAAAAATAAAGCATTGATCGAGCAAACTTGAAACCACATAATAATTAATGTTCACTATATTAGATAAAATGATAGTTAAGTTACGGAATAATTGTATTAAAATGGGATGGGTGAGTGGAAGAATATTAAAAATCATGAAAAGATACTTACCCATGTCAATGTGTTGTATGGCATTGCTACTTAAATTAAGTACTTTAAGGTCCTTTAAACCAAGAAACTCTTTTGCTTTTAAGTGTTTGATTTTGTTCCTGGAGAGGTCGATTCTAAAGACTTCTGGTGGGATGTCGGCTGGAACTTTTTTCAGGTCTGTGAACAAAGATGAAATATTACAAGGCTATTAACTTTTAATTTTTCATTCATTTCTTGCCAAAAAGTAAAGAAAGGCTATATAAATCATATTGTGAATTTCCAACTTTAAAAGAGGGGATATCTGTAAAAAAAAAAGATTTTATAATGTTAAAAATTTTGTTGAAAAATATTATCCCTGTTCAGTGTTGTTGTCATGTGTACATACAGTAGCACAATGAGATTATAACCTATAGACTAATGACAACCACATAATACCAACAACAGAAAATGCATACTGTATAACACCATATATTCAGTAGAGCTCAAAATAATGTATACAAAACACTCAGTAAAGACAGAAGAAACACTCCTATGGAAATTAAGAATTTCCTAATGGATCAGTTAGGACAGAAGTGACAATGAAACCAGGCTGCCCTAACTCTAGTACAGTTGAATATACAACTTTATTAAGTAGCTCTAACCACATGTTTTTTAAACTAACTGTATCTTGTTCAATTGTTACAGAGCAAATCTATGGCATTCTGTCTACTATAGTCTTTTTGCATTTTCAGGCATATTTCCTGATAATCAAAAATACTGCAGGTTTTGTTTACCCATCCTACTATGCCCAAATACAGATACTTTCCACAGTCCATGTTCCGAGGTTGCATCCAAACTCTTTTTATTAAAATAAAAAAAAAATTACCATACAAAGTCTTTCCTGAAAAGTGTATCTTCTCTTTAAGCAAGTTCATATTACTTAAGCTCCAAGATGCTATCTGCTGGTGAACGTGGTAGAAGTACATTAAAACAACAGAAAACGGCTTGTCTTTTGCACCATGCCTGTGGCCTGCCAGTGCAAGCTAGAAGTGGCTGAAAGCATTGAAGTAAACAGTACTATAGGTGGGCAGAAAAAATAAACACATAAATGATGTTTTGTGCCTGTCTTAAAGAGATATGATTTAAGGCCTTCTTCATATTTGCACAGTATGTGTAGACAGATCTAGCAAACTCTGAAAAGTCTTCAAATATTTTAATTAGGAAAAATGGCCGCTCTATTACAGAAGGC
Organism: Polypterus senegalus; assembly: GCF_016835505.1. Lineage (NCBI taxonomy): Eukaryota > Metazoa > Chordata > Cladistia > Polypteriformes > Polypteridae > Polypterus > Polypterus senegalus. The sequence goes on from NC_053161.1 coordinate 41,269,331, forward strand.
TGGTACAATACAGAAAACTATATTTCCCCTGTTGCATCAGTTTGGTTGTAGTCTCCCTCTCCTATCCCAGTATATGATTTCTTAGAACTCCTGATGAATAAGATCACAAATAAGTGTAACTAACCTCTAGTCAGACTTTTTGAAATAGAAAATAACCACTCCATAGTGCCAATCCAGTGGTGCTCTCTCTGCCTTCCATTCAAGAACTGATCATGACACCTCAGCAGTTTAAAGTATGTATATAAATGTTATAAGGTTTCGTACTTCACTGCTGTAACTATGAATCAATGTAAATGGTGTGAGCCTGTACTCAGTGAAGAGTTCTATACAAGAAATTAATTGAAATAAACTTTTATCCTCAACATTGAATATTTCTGATTTGTCACTGCAGATCTTTAGAATAACCTTATTACTGAAATGCACACAGCCTTTTTGTGGTGAATGTCTGTTTGCCAAGTTTTGCAGCTCCTTGAAGTGTTTCCTTCCACATCTTTGCTCCTTCCACCTCTTTGTAATATCCTCTTTTAAATTCAGCATTACTACCTTTTTCTCTATCCTTGCTATAAATAGCTAGTCTGTCCTGGTCTTACAAAATCTTGAAATGACTTGCCAGAATGTCTTTGAAGCCACCTGAATATCATTTTCCATGGCCTCACACAAATCTGTGGCACTAATTTCCACCTTCATTGCTGGATAAAAGTATAACCTCCCCATCAGATTCCATCAACTCACATTGCGTGGTTAGGCTCCTCTTTTAAATTGACAGCTCACCATTGATACTTTCAAATGGAAACAGCCACTCATAAACAAAGCTATTTGTATTAGCCTCTACTAATGAAGTTTTCAACAGGTTCCACGCAAATTCCATTGACCTCCCTTAAGAAGCCGGCTAAATGTTTCTAGGAGTAAAAACTAAACTCATCCCGAGCTAAGCCATCATCTTGGTACACCTGGAACATTCTCAGTCATTCGGTTCCTAAGGTCTGTCCAGTCAGTGGCACAGTTTTTTAAGCCCTTCCTCAGCCAATGATCAGTTGATAATTCAACACCTTCTTTTAGCTGACTATTTCAAACATGCAGCCTTAGCTCAGGTGACAATATTGTTCACTAACCTATGACCCAAGCTTTCTGTCACAAAATACTGTGTCATGAGGAGCAATTTATGTCAGACAGTTAGCACATATGGTCAATGTCTAACAGGGAAATCCGAAATGAATTAATCACTTTGTGTTAAGATCATGTAGACCATGTGTCCCATTTATACTGTCTTTTTAGGTTTCATCTATCTTTTCAAGGGGGCCATTGAAGTCTCTCAATAGGACTAGACTATCATTGGTACCCTTTTGAGTATTTGATGCATTTTGTCTTTGATTGCAAATGGAGAATAAAAGGTGACATGATGAAAGTGTGTAGAAATATGAAGGAAATTAGTACAGTGGATGTTAGGTGTTACATTAATATACATTTTTCAACAAGGAACATTTTTGGAAACTTGTTAAGAGCAAATTTAGCACAAATATTAGAATGTTTTCTTCATACAAAGACACATGAAATGAATTACCAAGTAGTTTGCTAGATATTAGGACTAAAGGGACCTTCAAATGTTGACCTAATGTTACAGTATTTTGGAAAATCTATGTAAATAGGGTTGGTGAGCTTGTTGGACTGAAAGGCCTTTTCTTGATGCAATTGTTGTAACATTCTAATATTTGAATAAGTCAATTAGCTTTACAGTGTTCTTTTATAATATTGAGTCCAAAATTGCACTTTAAATGCTTCATAAGTGCAAAGTATATCTTGGGTATAACCTTAACTTGTGATCAAAACAACATGCTATATAACACAACATTCATTGCATTTTAATAACAAAGTACACTGTGTTAAAAATATGGTTGTTTACCAAATGAATCAGAGTAACAGGTCTAACATGGTGTTTGCATCTAATTTGCATGCATTCTACTTTAGTAGATACACTGTGTGAATCTGCTTGATTTAAACTAGTTTGTTAAGCTTATTGGTGGGTCTTAAAATGTTTTATTTTCAAGGAAGGGAAGAGGAAAATATTCTTACTTGTTATGTTTTCAAGGAGTGGTCTCCTGTATAATGTTTACTAGTAATGTTTGGTTGAATTTACTGGGTATATTTTATTATATTTTCTTAATGTATGTCTACTTTTCAAATTGACTTAAGATAACAACAATATCTGATGTATTATAAACTGATGGCACAGTAGTGCAGAGGACAGCCTGATTGATCTAGCTTATTGGGTTTGAATCCTGCACTTTGTTGCTGTCTGTATTGTTTACACACCTCAAAGCATGAAATAAGAATCAACATAGTTAAAAGTGTAAGGTACATTTGGCAGCATAACTTGGTTTCATTTTTAAAACCATGGTTTATTACACCATGAATAACTAGTGCTGAGTAGCTTTTGTTTCTTATTATGAAAATATCTATCTGCCACTGTACATTATACCATTTGTGGACAGTATCCGAATAGTGAGGTACCACAAACTTGAATAAGAAATAAAGAAGAGATATAGTACTGACTTGTGCTATACTATATTAAAGAATCTGTAATAACACCACACAGAATAACCTGCTTTATAATGAAAAATTATTTTAAAATGATGAGTCATAATTATGTTTCTAAGGCCTCCATTTTTAACAATCCGCTCAAAATAACATCTTTAAATACAGAATCTTATAATATTGGACACTTTCCATTTTTTTTTTTTTTGCTTCTTTTCAAGTTGTGGGATTCCCAGTGGTTTAGAACTTAAGAAAGAATGCCATTACATCATTTATACTATTAAAAAACTATTGTCTGGAAATTGTCTGGTCTTTAGCTCAGTTAGTGCAAGATGTGGCATGTAATGGAATAAATGTTGAATCTTTTCCCCATTTCTAAAAAGAAGCCAAACAAACAGTTATAAGTATGATCGGCGTATATGAGACATACATCTGACTAGTCTGTTATAACTCATGGATGAATAATATGAACCATATGGTAATCCCAAAATTACATTTTTTAACCTCTCCATTGGCAGCAAATGGTAAAGTACCGTAACATTCCCTCTAACTGAATAGACTCAGACTAAAATAACACCTGTGTTTATAAATATGAAGTGAAGATTAAGCCATCTTTGCTGTGATCCCTCTTTTTTCCTTTAAAAATTAATCAGAAACTAGAAACTCTTTCAGGTGGGTTTTTAAAATAACCCTGGCACTTAGAACATAGCTTTTATGGTGATATCACTGTATCAGTGTGTGCTTCCAACCTCAGCTATTGTAAATGTAGTAAATAAATATTTTAAAAATACAAAATGAAAAATAAGAAAATTATTTGCACACTCTTGACAGTGAGATCATATAAACTTCATACATATAGTAATTAGCTTATGAATGATGCAGGATGCTATGGGACAACAGTGTTAGTTACTGTGATTCCAAATTTCTATCTGCAGTAATTGAATTCATCTTTTATCATGAATGGCAGTATTTAGATTTCTTTTTCCCATTCTAGAGTGTCTGTAGTCAACATTGTATTAAATATCAAAGTGTAATGCTAAATGGTATTTAAAAGCTGTGGCTCATGTCCCATGTAAAATACACACATGCTCTCCGTGTAACATTCTGCTCATATTTTTTTCATATTAAATACGTTAACAATTTTTTTCTGCATAATGACTATTTAGACCAGACAATGAATCCTGCAATGTTTTTGTTAATATTTTACAATTTCCTTTGCAGTCCCTAATGACTAAGTTACAATGTTTACTTTGAATGTAATTATTTTTTTAAAGAGTGAAACTTAACATTAACCTTTTAAATTGTCTGTGTTACTGTACTGGTTAAGTGCCATCTATAAAAAATAGAAAGTTAATTGTTTTACACTTCAAATACTGCTTTTTTATTTTATTACTTGAGTAAAGGCTTCAGCTGAGGACCTTTATTACTTCACTCAGGATTTAATGTGAGTTAACTCTAATTCAACATTTGTTCAAACCTGTCCTTTCATTCTGCTCAATATCCCATACCAATATTAAGTGTTGTGACTTGTACTGATGCACGCTAGGAGTCCGTGGTGATATACAAGTTTTTAAAATTAAAACAGTTTACTCAGATTCTGGGAGTGTAGGTGCATGTGGATATAAAATCAAGTGGCAAAAGAATTGTTAATGAGGAAATTAGCTGTTTGCATTAGCACGTGAAGGCGCAATAGCTGGCTGTTGGGTCATTAGATGGAGCTCACCTGCACACATTGAGGATATGAAAAACCTGAGCAGGATAGATGGGCAGAAGAAAAGGAAAAAGAAATATAGTAGGGATAAGTAGTGGAGAGAGAAAAGGAAAATTAAGGATTGTGGCAGATCTGGTGCAGTAGAAAGGAAACACAGTGGTTGGGAATGATGCTCCAAGTGGAGCATTGGCACTCCAGGGAAAAGGGTCTCTCTTTTTGATTATAAAGGGAAGCAGGAATGACCAAACACTCCAAAAGCTCTCATGGACGTTGAAGTTAAGTTAAAGTTGGAGACAAGAGCCAGTTAGAAATGTTGACCATGCTTGACAGAGCATGTCAGCTTGCTGAGCAGACCATAAGAGTGGGCAACATACAGTATATGTAAAAATATGTAAAAATAGGAGGCAGCACTGAAGCTTCTAACAGCTTTTAAAGAGACTGATCCTGAGTGCTTTAACTGTGATTTTAATCTGTTCTTTGGGATTTCTTATTTATTGATATTTTAACTTCCATCATGACACTGCTTTTTAATGCAGATTATCTATTTAAAGAGGATTCCTGAACTGTACTTTGGAACACTTTGTTGTCAATAAAAGCACTAAGCACTTTTTGCACTCTCTCTTGTTCTTGTGAGACCTCATTTACCCTAGTCCAAGGGTCCTCAATCACGGTCCTGGAGGGCCGCAGTGGCTGCAGGTTTTTGCTCCAACCCAGTTGCTTAATAAGAAGCACTTATTGTTCAAGTAACACTTCTGCTTCACTTTAGTTGTCTCACTCGTTAAGGGTTTGAACGCTTATTGCTTATTTTAGTCTTAAACAGCTGTATTCTTGGTTTTTAATTGCTCCTAATTAGCAATAACATGCAAATGACAAACAAAAGAGACCAGCATTTCTCCATTTAGCTTATTTCCATTTACTTCTTTGTGTATTTATTGTGCACTATTTGATTTAATTAAATACTTGGAAGGAAAGTGAAGAGAAAAAAGTGAAGAACTGAGAATTACTCATCCATTTTAGCCTTCAAATCATTTGGATGAAGGGAAAGAATATCTAGGATATGAGAATTACCTGACATAGCAGAGTTAAAGCACTAACAAGCCATGAAATTAAATTATTGGCAGGAATTGCTTTCTAATTAAGCAACCGTTATAGAACAAAAACCTGCAACCACTGCGGCCCTCCAGGACTGTGATTGAGGACCCCTGCCCTAGTCCATCTTGGTCAATGGCTATCGATGTTCTGGGTTCGAGGAGGTAATGCTAGCTGCAGGCAACCAGGGCATCACATGACCTTGCATTTATTTTATGAAGAACAACAAATTGCTGCTAAGTTTCTGATATTTTATGTGATATCTTCGACCTTTTTATGGCAATGTCTCGATTGTTTCAGTTTGGCTGTGTATGTTTTTCCACATCCCTATAAAACCACTCTGCTGTTGGAGTTTGTTATTAAATGTATTAGAGTAAGACTTGATTCTTACTCAGTGTTGGAGGAACGTAAAATGTATCTTATCCTCCAAATATCACTATTTTGACTTTAGATGTAAGCTAGTAATACTTTGTAGCTTCTTTTGGAATATTTTAATAAATGGTTCTGTAAAAGCCAAATGTTTATCACTTTTAAACATTTCACATGTAGCAAAAATGTTAGTTCATAGAGAAAATTTGTCTGTCTGTTCATAAATGCTAGTTTAATCTCAGTGGGTCCAGAGTATTACATTCTCTTGTAGTATACTTACATAAAAATAAAAAGGAAAGGATCCTTATATTAAAAAAAATCAGGTTCCTTCTGAAACAGATGGCAATTTTTTGCAGTTTATGCATTTCTGTTTTCTGCAAAAATTTTAGGATCAAATTTAAAATCTGGTAAAAAAATTTATCAAAGAAACTGCCTCCTCCATTGTTACTCTAAATGCACATAATGCCAAAATATAAAGGAATAATTATCAAATACAGGCACTACTTTTTGGAAATATGTGTGGCACTGTAACAAGAAGAATGTGTGAAGTTAAAATATCAAGCTAATCATGCCATTATTTTAACATATAGCTGTTATGCTGTAATTAGAATCAAACTGCATTTCTTTTCACACAGGGTTGCACCTTTAAGTAGGGAGGTCCATCCATTCATCTATTTTTTTAACCTGCTTATCCAGGGCACAGGGAAGCTGGAGCCTATCCTAGCAAGAAATTAGCAGAAGCTAGAAACAACCCTTGGGCAGGCTGCCAGTCTGTTGCAAGGCAAACACATTCATCAGGGGCCAGTTTAACATTGCCAGTCCACTTAACCTGCATGTTTTGGGACTGTGGGAGGAAACCACGCAGTGATGGGGAGAACATGTACACTCTATTCAGTGAGCACCTAGAACCTGAACCCTTGCCTGTTTGTTGTGAAGCAGCAGCACTATCACTGAATCACTGTGTCTCAGACATCATCCCATAAAATTACTTTTTAATGTTTTTCTGGCTAAAAATATAATAAGAAAAATCTTCCAGTCCTCTAGAGTGCACAGTTCATTGGTATTAGTTCATTGGCAAAATACCGACAAATTAGTAACAAATTAATACTTTGTAGCTGGATCTTTTATCTTTTCATCATTGGCACCTACTGTACCTTGTGATCCTGGAATTTCTTAAATCATGAACAAACATGTCTCATTGAAATCACCAAAATAGTTGACTTAACATTTTTTTCCCTATGGTTGCTATAGGTGGACTAATTTGTAATAGTGGCAATCTTGAACCCAGATGTGCCCTTTGTTCCTGTCGGGACCACTAAAGAGAAAATTGTTTGATATTTGGATTCACTTGAGAATGTAACATGTGTGAGCAAAATTAGAGAGAAGGTTAGAAAGTCATCTATGGCTACCTCTCACCACCGAGGCCCCATCCTTTTACTGCACTCAACAGGAACTTACTTGTGTATTGTACTTCCTATAGGAATAACAACCTTGAATTCATATGAGGTCAAACAAAGTTTATTTTGCTACATAATTCATAGATAAGCTTTTTATAGATGTGGTCATTGATGCCTTTCTTATGGCCTATTATTACATTATATAGAACATATATAGGGTGGGCCAGATCTAATTATGCAGTTTTCATTACGCTATAACTTGTTAAGTTTATTACATAGAAAATCACCCGAAAAATCCCGGACCATCGAGAAGTGTGCAAACTGACGACATGAAGAATTGTCTTCACGCCGAACTGGAATCGTCCCCGCATAAATCAAAGTCATCCAGACGATCTGGATCTACATAATTAGATCTGGACCGCCCTGTATATACTGTATATATTTTATTTATTCTGAATGTATTTATGTCACATTATACTGTATATGTGATGTTTATAGACATGCTGGCAATACAGTACATCTTAAATGGCATTTACAGGTGGTTAGTATCAAAAACAGATAACTTAGTGTGAAAGATGTGCATGAACGTGTACCTTATTAAGATTAGGAGCATGCAATCAAGATGAAATAAAGTGTTTTTATTTATGCATTATGTGATGTCAGCACATTTAACTTTTATTTTTTTTACTTTTGATATTTTAATGTTTAATGTTAATGTACCTCTTCTGGTTGAACTGTTTATATATTTTTTTTTTTAACACCATCTTTGGTGATAAATATAATCTGAAAACATTTTGGATGTATAGCGAAGTACTGATTAATCTTTTATGTTTTGCAATGGAAGCAGAAAATTGTGATTCACCTTGTTTATATAAGCCTCTGACTGCCTATATAATGTCATTTTCTAACTCATGTTTGTAATTTCCTATTTCAGTCAGTTTGGAAAGATAACGAAGAACAATTTATCAAATTTAAATTGGTATACAAGATTAAGATCAAAAGAAAGAGAAAACAGAAACACATGTGGCTGTGCGTGAGTGGTGCAGTTGGTGTGGACAACAAAGCCCTTACCGGTTTACCTATTCAACATACAGTGCCTAGCTACTCTTATTGGAAATGAGAAATTCAGTTTTTATCATAACCACAGAATGTACAATTTTCTGTACGTTGCTAATAAAATCATTACAATTAACACCTTTTAGAATACTTAAAAACTCATAAGCAAAGTTTAGTATGTAGAAGACTAAAAATGATCCCCCAAAGACAGAATAATATCAGTCCATCCAACAATCTGCTTATGAATACAGTTTTTTCCAGTACTAGATCACTGAGAGCTGGAATATGTTATTAAAGCAACATGAGTCAGGGCAGAAAGTGACCCTACATATAACATTAGTCCATTACCAGAGTTAGACCTTGATTTCATAGGTGGGATGGGATTTATTGGATGAAATGGGCATGGGTTTACTCTAAAATGGCTTTGAATGCTGTTTTTGTAAAGCTTTCATATCACTTTTCAATAGTGTGGAGGTTCTCATTAAGCAGTTCTGAAGACACTAAGAATAAAGAAAACAAGTTACATCACCAGTTTCCTTGTTCTGTTCAAGTAGCTCAATTGGTGGACTTTTACAAATTGTGCCTAAAGATTCACTGATTAATTTAATATATGTGTTTATTTATATTCTAAACCTGTCAAACTTGACTTCTAGCCAGAGTTGGCCTTAGGGGTGTGCGGGGCCTAGGGCTGACGAACCCCACGTGGGGCCGGTTACATCAAATGCTGTTACCAGTATGTGTGGACTGTATAAACTTGCCACTGAATTAAATTAAATTATATATGTATACTGTATAAGCACCAGCTGCAACCGAATTAAATTAAAAATAATGTTAACATACACCGGATTTTCTCCGTATTCAGTATTTACAGTACATTTTTGCAAGATAACACATGGACTTTATCAAAATATAATGATATTATCTATTAAAAAAGTGCAATTCATAATTCATGACAATACCACAACAGTGCGAAATGCAATGCAGTGTCCCTAGCAGGATCTCTTCTAGAAAAGTACCCAAATTGCAAGTATAGTCTCAATATGCAGGATGTCATAGTCATAACTGGCGTTGATATCATGTCAACCGGTTATCATTAGCAATACATAGTTCCTCTTAGAAGCATCTCAAATATATGTATATACTGGAGAACATAACTTGACAAATCCGCTCAAACGGGACATGCGGGACCCCCTTAGGCGCAGGGCCTGGGGCAATTGCCCCACTTGCCACCCCCAAATGCCGCTCTTGCTTCTAGCCATGCCATTTATCACAGGTCACACATATACACTCATGCACACTTAATTATATACAGTATATACTGTATAAGCACCTGCTGCAACTAAATGACTGTAACAAGACTGGAGAATAAATAGGAAATATGATAAATTGTGACAGTTTTAAAGTTGAACTTGGTTTGATTGACTATGGGTGGGCTTTCCTCTTTAATCTTATAAAGCAACCCTGTTCCCTAAGAGACACCTGATAAGCTAATTTTTGCCCCAACCATTTTATTAATCAGAGGTTAATTGCTGTTGTTAAATGGCTTTCCTTAATCTGTAATACTTTCTCTATTCTTTCTCTAAGAAATGCATACAGATGTGTATCTACCTAATTTGCTTGATTCTTTTACTGTATATATTACCCCATATTATTCTACATTAAAGTGAATACAAAGTGAGCAGACACAGCAATGCATCCATAATTTTAGGAGCAAAACACTTCTCCTTCTTAAGTCAGTCAGTCATTTCCCAACCTGTTATATCCTAACACAGGGTCACGGGGGTCTGCCGGAGCCAATTCCAGCCAGCACAGGGCACAAAGCAGGAAATCCCGAGCAGGGCGCCAGCTCACCGCAGCAATCACTCTTCAGTTATACATTTATATTTACTTATATGGCTCATACTGGATTTGCTGAAAAATATAAAACTTTTACTAGTTGTGATTTCATAATTAAAAAATAATAGAAGCTTATTTATTAAACAGAAAGGCTAGAGCAAAAACCAGCACATTCTACATGACTAGTCTCACAATCTGTTTTGGAAGCCTCAATTTTTAGGGATCTAATTCAATTCATATATTTGTTTGATGTCACATCACCGTTCAAATTTCCCAGTTGTGTGTGATTACAATGTACTGTCAATTAATGTCCTGTTTATCAAGAAAGGCATTAAAAAGGCATACAAAAACACTAAAATGCTGTGTTTCCAGTGTGTTGATGGTTTTCTTGCAGAAATTTCTGTACCATTGCTTTATTTTTGTCAGCAATGATTATTCCCATTAAGGTAGATTGCAGTATTTACTGGTATTTGTTTCAAGGTGACTTTCAGCATATTTCTTAGTGTATTAATGACTGTCATTTAGGTTTTCTTTCACTTTTTTGCGAAAAAGCATTGATACACCACAGACTTGTTTCCTGTATTTGTAAAAATGAATGCAGTGCAGTATGATGACGGCCAGAACTCAATCATTTATTATGCTACTTTTTCCATTGATAAAGCTAAAGGAAATAATAAAAGCATTTAGAGGTGCTACAGTCCTCTGTGTGATCTGACCATGAAATTTGAAATGGCTTCCAGATGTTCTTACATGTGCTAAGCTTACACATCATATTTTTCCCACAGCTGACTGTCTTGTATGCAAGGTTTCATTTCTCTTGGCACTCTCTATTCTTTCGTCTGTAGCTGGAATAACCTGCGGCCTGCTGATTCAGCTAAACACACCATGGCCAATCACCCTTTCCTAAACGAATTAAATAAACTGGAACTCTTTGTTGAAGACTTTCTTTAAGCTTGCATACTTGCGTTCCAAGACAAAGCCCCTGTGAAGCACTCTGAAATTCTACTGAGACCAATTTAAATATTTGCCAACAATCCCGGTGTTAACAACCTTTTGATTTATTACAAAGAGTCATGCAAAGTTCTAGAACACTCATGATGACAGAATCCTTTAGGAATTTTTCTTTTTGTAATTAAACATTGCAAAAAAAATCACTTTTTATTGGACAACTAATATAAATTTGATTTTATGGATATTCTGTTTCTTTTTTATGGTTATTGGGTTAATGGCAGAATGAAAGTAGTATCTTTGAGCATGGAATGAGATTTTATCCCACATTTACCCTACTGTTATTTTATTATATCAAAGTGCACTCTGTGTCACCAATGGGTAACAAGGTTTATTACAGTAGAAGAACTGTTTGGAAATAACTTGAGTACTCCCATGCCCAGGATTGTTTTATTAATGAGCACCTATAAAATTGTTCCATCCATTTTCTGTACCCGCTTATCAACAGCAGTATATACTGTATGTGTTATACAAATGGTACTGCAGTGCAATAAATACCATCTATGGCTTATAATAGGAAATACCATACAGGAATGGTGAAATGTAAAATATATCCTTCATAGAAACTTGTTTTTTTATCTATATTTGAAATAAAGTGAAAAATTCACATATAGTACTAGCAATTTGCCATAGTCTAGTAATAATCTGAATGATAGCATAGGCTACTGTACAGCAGGGGTGCCCTATGTGTCGATCGTGATCGACCGATAGATCGCAAAGGGAGTGCAGGTAGATCACGTTGCATTCAAAAACATTTTTTTAAACGTTGGTCTATCATATATCCTCCCTATGGCATTTGCCACTTGATTGACATACAGGCCAGTCTGAGATCTCTTTTCTTCTAACACACTGGTCATCCCGCACACACGATCAAACACGCGAGCTACTGCAAAACTCCGGCTGTGATCTAGTTAGCCTTCCAATTTATATCAACTAAAGAAGGGATTTAAAAAAAATGTTTGAGGAGGGTATATTCTTAATGTGGAATTGGAAGAGGATTTTTTTTCTGACAATGTCACAATCGAAGTGCTTTTGTCTGACGTACGAGGTTCGATCCCTGATGATGGGTGCAGTGGAGTGTGTACCCCTGATGAGCCCAAAATAGGGCAAAACACGTGTAGCGTACTCTTTGCATTATTTGACAGTTAACTATGTAACATTCTATGATCTGCTTCTCGCAACTGAGAGGGCACCAGTGGCGGATGTTTGCCGACTTTCAGACCAACCACACGCGTTACCTGGTAGGTAACCACCCATACAATCAAACTGTGATTCAGACTTTGAATGCTATGCATATATATATATATATATATATATATATATATATATATATATATATATATATATATATATATAGCATTTTTAATGTAGGTAGATCATTTCGACCTGGTCATTTTACAAGTAGCTCACAAGCCGAAAAAGTGTAGGCACCCCTGCTGTACAGTATATGTTCTCTAAGCGCCATGCTATTAACAAAGAAACAAAGTAAACAGACAAATAATAAATACCCTTTTTGGCTTTATATGTACTTCCAGTGGGCGGCACGGTGGCGCAGTGGTAGTGCTGCTGCCTCGCAGTTAGGAGACCCGGGTTCGCTTCCTGGAGTTTGCATGTTCTCCCTGTGTCTGCGTGGGTTTCCTCCCACAGTCCAAAGACATGCTGGTTAGGTGGATTGGCGATTTTAAATTGGCCTTGGTGTGTTTGTGTGTGTGTCCTGCGGTGGGTTGGCACCCTGCTCAGGATTGGTGCCTGCCTTGTGCCCTGTGTTGGCTGGGATTGGCTCCAGCAGACCCAGTGACCCTGTGTTTGGATTCAGCGGGTTAGAAAATGGATGGATGTACTTCCAGTCATATGCCAACTTCTGGATGTTCATTAAATCTATCTATCAGACCAAGTCAATAGCATTAATTTAACACTTTAGCAGAGTTTTTTTTTTTTTTCTTCTTTCTCATATTACAGATGCACACTGATGCAACCCCTCTTTAATTCCCACAGTACAAAAAGTCTTTTTTCTAGTGAATATGTGCTCATGAATGTGCTTGCAGTACCCAGAGACTTTTGAAACACATAATAGCTCTAGAAGCCAAACACAAAACATCCATGTGCATCTCTATGCTGAACAGAGAAAATACAAAATTCAGGCATTAGCAAAGTTGATACATTAAAACTGTTTCAATATTGCTTTGGATATTTCAGACACATTTGAAAATTAAGGGGAAGAAAGAATCATTTAAAAGCAAAGGGCAAGTAAATATAAAAAAGGACCAAGTCCTGTAGTTGAAGTGGAAACCTGGAGAAGATAATGGCCTCAAAAAATATTGGAGTATGGTTTTCTAGGTTTCTGAGGCCAAGGAATGTTGTGGTTGTTTTCATCTTTTTCTTTCTTGTAATTTCAGTTCACATTCTCCTGCAGTGCAGTCTTCTGTTCTGTATGGATGCCGCCATACTGAAGACTGGCAGCTAGGACACTAGTGCAACATTTTAAAAAGCTGGCACAATGCATACGTAACTAATCCAAGACTGGATTTCTAAAAGAAAAACCTTTGCCTCAGTTTGTATTGTTTGTTTTTGATTTTCTGGTTGAGACATTTTCTTTTTCTGCCCTCAGATTGTTATTTATGTCTTGCGTTGCTGGGTTCTGGTTATGTGTACCCTTTTTTGGCTTATGATTTACAGTAGTACCTCTCTGTTTTCTGACCACAGTTCTGGCTTTGTTATTTAATTTTGTCTTCCTAGTTACAACTCCTGTGTGCATTCTAATTTCTCTGTCTCATCTCCTGATTCTGTTTTCTCTCTAAACTGCTGTTGTCTTATTCAAGCAGTACATTAATATATTTTGGAACTTTAGAGTTTATTTTGAACCTTAAAAGCTAGTTTCCCTGTTTTGGGCCTAGTAAAGCCAAACCCTCTCTGTGGCATTTATGTTGCCTTGAGGTGAGCCACTTTTGGGGAAACCAGTTTAGGTCCTGGCCTGCTTTTTTGGCTTGTTTTAGAGGCCTTAACAACTTTTTACTATGTTTATGACTTTTAATCATGAAAATAAGCTATGTATGCTCCAATTAACTAAAATTATTTCAAGTGCTGGTTCCAATTTGATATCCATTGTGACCCTTAGTGAGAGTGTGTTGAAAAAACTGCTTAACATGGACAGATGAATAATCTATATTTATAAATCAGAAAGTTTGCCTAATCTACAACCATTTGGTTATGGTACAACCAACTGCAGCACAATTTTTGAGGAATAATCCATCCATAATTAGGTCCATGACTACTTTTTGTCAAAATTCAACACATTTCAAATTTTTTACATAATCTGAAACACTTGTTAAAGTCAATGTTTTTGTAGAAACATAGAGATATTTAACACGTTATTTTTTTGCTTTGATGGGAAGTCATAGACATTTAAGATAGTTTTCTGTCTGTACATTTGGTCCAGAATGATAATGTGAGGTTAAAATCTATTTTATTCCAAGTTTGGAGTACAAACTTAGACTGGAAAAGGAATTATGTGCCATAGTTTGTAATAACTGCAAGTGGGAAAATGTATACAATGTCCAGTTTGTAAGCTACCAGTAGCTTCTTGAGTGTATAAAATTAACACCTTTCAAAAGCCTATCTACCATTACTTAAGCTATTGTATTTAGTGTTTGACTGATATTTTTATAAAAGGTGATGTAAAACAGTCATTTATTTCATTTCTTTTGTTTTTCCAAAAAAAATCACAGGCAGGTGACTTGCTCATGGTCACGCAGTGCCATTGGTTGGATTTGAACCCACCACCTCAGGGTTTGAAGTCCAAAGTTTTAACTACCATGCCATAATGCAGTATAATTATGGGAAAGTGGAAGACCATAGATAAAATCTAATGAGAATGTGTGCTCAGGGCCTGTCTGTAATTGGCAGTAAACCAGCATAAAACCCAATTACAGACTGGATTTACAGCATTTTTCTTAGCATAACCAGTAATATTGTAAGCAATGGCTGTCAACTAGAAATGTCTGTTAATTATATTTTTAGGTTTTAATACACCAAGGCCTTTAACATATCATGGCCTCAGAACTGTGCTGTTTTACAAAATGAATTGGGTATATTTTTCAAGTATATATACAGTATATATTTTTCATAGAAATCTCCTTTTACTCTGCCAGAAAGCAGAGCAGAATGTTTATGCTGTTGGTAATGGTCCTGGGAGAAAAGAGAAGGAGAGAGACTTAGACACTATACAGTATATAATATAAAGGATCCTCCAAGCACATTAACCAGGTTTCCATCCAAGGAGTTTTTGCGAAAAAATATTTAGCGCTTCAAATTTTTTTACCGATATAACTGATGGAAATGCTAATTATCAATAAAATGTTGTACATGTCGACATAATATTTTTCCGTTTAACTTTAGCGCATAAATTCCATATTGATATTTCAGATGTCGCAAAAACTACATTGGAAACACTTTTTGTCGGAAAAAATGGGCTTTAACGCAAATAAATGTGTCACTTGATACATTTTCATCATGTGCAATCAAAACGAGAATAGCGGAGCGGTTCGCATGGTCTGATGAAGAGACTCGTTATTTCTCGTGATGAGCCAAAGCAGTAGCGGATAGGCTGGGTCTCCTGCCACTAAAAGGGGTACCTGAACTCCCTCCACATCAACTGTAGCCTGGGGGTGTCTCTCAGGATGTCTAAATAATACAAAAACCGCAAAGGTAATTTACTGTGCCAGTCAAAATATTTAATAAACCGTGTGTTTCATTATCTAAACATTTTTTTCTTATTATTAAATGGCAGATGTTTTAGCATATATGAGAAATTCTCTCATTAATATTAACTTCAATTTTTTTTTGATTAAACGTCATTATTTTGTATTAATTCAAATTTCAGTTTTAATTAAAAACCTTAAGGGAAGCAGGTTACAGTACTAATTCAGTTGTTATCGCACTGAGAAGGGATATTGAAAGGTAGGCTCACCTGTACAGATCCGATGCTGCAAACACAGCTGCATCATGGGCACTTCCAGGAGTGCCAACGCAAATGTCTCGTATCATGCACCTGTCATCAACAAGGGCCTGGAGAACAATAGATGACCACTCTTTGCGATTAATGTAATCGCGGTAACCTTCCATCGGGGGAATAATAGGCACATGCGTGCCATCCAGCGTACCGTAAATCTGTGGCACAAGATGCACCAAGGAATTGCGGTATGCAATTTCATTGGCCTCCGCTAGAGTCGGAAGTCTGATATAACGCTGCATTAATTTTTCTTTAATAGCGGTGCACACAGCATATACACATCAATGGACGGTAGTTTTACTAACCCCGAAGGTTTCTCCAACTACTCTATACTCGGCGCAGGCTGCCAGCTTGTAAAGGGCGATGGCAATCCGCTTTTGGGTTGGAACCGGTGGTCGGTGGCAACCTGTGATGGGCGCAACATCAGGACTGATGAAACCACACAACATCTCAAACGTTGGCAGAGTCATTCTAAAATGTTGCAGCCAGAGATTTTCTGTGAAGTGTCTCTCCACCACCTCCTCCCAGAAGGTCTTATTCCGTCATCTCTCCCATACCCGTGGGTTTTGTCACACTGGGGTACTTTCAACGAGCTCTAGGGCTATCAGACAAGCAACTGCTTCAATCTGCTCTCGTCTTCGGGTATTATGTACAATTCCAATTATTTGTGAAACTGAAATAACAGTAAGCTGGCAAATTTCAAAAAACTGTCTGAATAATCTAGTGGAGGGGGTGTAACGTGGAAAACAAAAGGTAGATAATTTGCGACATACACAAAATTATGTATGGAAACGGCTCAAGGGCAGATTTTTTTCGCGATACAATAAAACTTATGCGACAGTTCGTTTTGGGGGAGATGTCATCACGCACACCATTTTATCGATAAAAAGCCAGTTGGATGGAAACAGGCTGGAGACAGCAAATTTCGCACATTTTTTTATGTATATTCTGTTTGTCGATAACAAAACGTCGCAACAAAATGGATGGAAACTTGGCTACTGTTGAGATGATGTTGATTTAGGTAACTCATGATAAGGGACCATGGGAAGAAGCTTCTAGCTATCCTACTTTAGGGTTCAGGTTATGACACATCAATTCATCCTTTGTTATTCAGAAAGCTCTTTCCCAGACACAACAATAAAAGTTTGTGAATTCTAATTATATCATTTTCCAGAATGGCCAATTCAGTATCTTATTTGACAACTAATTGAAACCATTGCTTCATAAGCAACAGTCAAAATGAGAGTTTATTTTTGAGGAATGTTAAAAATAGACTGGGACCTAAAAACAAGCTTAGTACCTCTTTGTCACACTATGGTTTATTGCACTAAAGCCCTGCCAGTCAAATGAGAAATAATATACCCATCATACCCTTATTTGTATCAAATGATGATTCCTGCTGTTAACAAAATAACAGAACTCTGTGTATGCAGTCCTTGGCATGCTGTGAGTAATGTTAATATCAATCAGGCACAGGGATTTTTGGCTCTTCACATTTCACAGCCAGATTGGACTTCGGCCTTGAAAGATGTTTGGCAAATGAACCTTAACATGGGAAGTTCAGCACTTGATGAAATAGTGCTTGTTTTCTCATACAAATAGGCTGAATCTTTTCAAACCATTGAAATGATCCTGTACATCACATCAGCCAAATGATGAAGCGTTCTTTGCTGCAAGGCTTGAAATGCATTTTAATTTAGCTCAAAATTATACTTTCTCATTACAATCAGTCTGATGTAATTTACAGTTGTAATGCTTATAGTTTGGGAAAATGAAATTCAACTTCAAATTCATGTTAACGTTTATTGCCAAGTGTACAAAGTTTAGTGAAATTCTTATTTGCATATCTGACATCGTCATTGTCAGCTGCATCACGATGCGCAGTTTTCTGCTTACACAGTCCACCAGATACAATTTTTAGAGCCTCCTCAAACTGAATTTCTGCCAGCAGAAGTCATCTAAGACTTGGTGTTAGCATGTGACCTTAAGCAGAAGACTAACAACTCTGAGATGACACTCCTAGTAAAGATAGATAGATAGATAGATATACACACACTATGGTCTGAACAAGCAAAAGAGTGACTAAAAAGAAAGAAAACTTAAAGGAAACAAAACTTCTGACTTGGTAGTCACAGTCAGTCACATTCACAGTGAGGCATTATGCAGGCATAATGCCAGTGGTATAAGGGAGCCCCAGTACCATTTCCTGACACACATCTGCTGAATGATTGATTGGCTGGAAGTACTCAGTGTTAATGTGTCCAAGAGATGATGTGCAGCATTGTCCAGTGTGTGTCCCATAACTTAGCCTGCCCTTTTGATTAGCTTGTTGATTCAGTGAGCCTCTCTTGAAGTAGTGTTACCAATATACAATAATTTAAGACATTATCAGTCACAAACATTTAAGAACACAAAAAGTAAAAATTTGAATTTGTAGTGTTAAGAATGTTAAGTCAATGAACGAACACAGCTTTTGCCTACCTCCCATCTGTCTATGTTCTTGGCACAAGTTCTAGGCTATACTGACCCACCTTAACATCAAAAGTAGCATCAATATTTTTTTTCAAGAATATTTAAACCCAATTACTCATTTAATGTGCCTTTTTCACTCAGTATTTTATATTCCTTTGGCAACAAGCGCCTCGGGCACAACACTTCTTATTAAGTATTGGCAAGTAAGGAGCTAGATCTGAAATATGAATATTACTGGTTGAAATTCTCTGCACAATAACTGTTATTTTGCCTGTGAAGTAAATATAAGATATTGTACAGAACAGAGACAGCAATACTCTTATGGGCATCAACAATCAGTGTTGATAGCAACACTTGATGATGCTTTTGAAGGTGAATCCACACCCCAGGGGCTGAAAGGAAGCCTCAGAAAGACAAACAAGGTAGTTGGTGATTTGAAACACACAAATGGCTTACTATGCCAAAAATGTTTTTCTTTTTGCCTTTTGTCATTCTAAAAATGACATGGATATGCTATTTTTCTATATATGTGTATAATATCAAAACACAGATCAATACTTAATAACATTTTTTGAAAAACTGACGTTTTCATTAAGACTTTAGACCTTTTTTCACAATGAACCCTGGAACCCATAAGCTCGCTTGTAAAACACAAGGGTGTTCTAGTTATTTTTTTTTCAATTTATAAAATATGCTTCACTTTTTAACATAAGTTCATGTGGCAAATCTGTCTATTGTAAAAAGAAATCCTGGGAGAAACTTTTTCAAAGAGATAATTTTAAGTCCTGCGAGACGAAGACTTTTGCTAGGAGATTTTTTTAAGTCCTGCACTCGTCTCAGCCATATTCAACCATGCACATGGTCCAATCACCTCTCATTTGTGTGGAGGCTTTTGTCAGACACACTTCCTGCACTCTCAGCTCTTCTAAATTTTTAAGTCCTCATTTTAAGTTGTTTCTGAAAAGTCCTCTGTTTCAACCTTTAAAGAAGCTTTTTTAGACAGTATTATTATAATTACAGTCTATTTGTTTCATTGGTAATAGTCCATTTCTGGACAATAATTCTATATGTTCTAGATGACACATCAACAACTAAGCGAAGAAGAAAAGGCAGTATGTTGAAAAGAGGCCCAAAAGCGTTGAAGAGAAAAAAAATCAAAAAAGAACAATAATAATCTAAGTGCAAATTCAGAAAATAAGGAAAGTAATAATAAGCCTGGACCAAGTGGAATTGAAAACCTAGCAGGTCCAAGCGGGGACAGAAACAAAAGACAAAGAGTAGAACACAAAGTAGAATGTCGTAAAGAGGTTCAAAAACGTTGGCGCGATACACATGCAGAGCAGATTAAAGATTACGAAAGTAGTAAAATTCGAAAGGCATTAAAAAATGATAGTAAAGATTGCATTAGTGCTAACAAACGTAAATTATTATTTGGTGAAATAACGGAACAGCAAAAAGAGATTGAATATAAGGACATATGTGATATGACAGAAGTATGCAGATATTGTTCGGCTTTAAAGTTTAAGTCGGAAACTTGTAGATTGTCTAATTCATGTTGCAATCAGGGAAAAGTAGTGTTTCTTTCCATTGAAGAGGCGTATCTGAGAGAATTGAAAGATTTGTTATTTGACATATGTTTTTACTGAAGTGCTATAGTAAAAGTGTAAGTTTAAAAAGTATTTGTGTGTTAATATCAAAGCCAGACAGAGCAAAAACGTATACCTTCACAGCAACATGAAACATAATTTTCTTTCAATTTGTTACGTTTTACTATTTTTATTATGGTTAATTATTTGCTGTAATGTAAAAAGTCAGTTTATTTATTAGAGAGATAGAAACAATATTCAGTCATGAGCAGTTATACGTTGTGTTGTTATGATGCAAGTCCAAACACGGAATCAAAATTCAATGCGATATTGATGAAAAGTTAATTCCAAATATTGTTTTTACTGAAGTGTTATAGTAAAAGTCTAAGTTTAAAAAGTATTTGCGTGTTAATTTCAAAGCCAAACAGAACAAAAACATTTAACTCAACGAATACCTCTAACACAACATGAAACATAAATGTCTTTCAATTTATTGCGTTTTACTATTTTTTACTATGTTTAGTTACTTGATATAATCTAAAATAGTTAGTTCTATTATGCATATGTAACAGTTCCCATAAAAATAACAATCGTTTTAAATTGTACATCTGGTTACCCATACCCGGGGGTTAGCAAGCGAATTGAGCAGGGGGCAAAGCCCCCTAGTTAATATCTCTATATATAATCTTCATTTGGATCTTGATCTTTGTTTGTCCGCGAATGAATTAGATTAAGAATCACTAGATGGCAGTAGAGAGACAGCTAAAACATAGGCATTGTATTAAGAATCTCCTCCAGGCTTATACTACTGAAGACTGTAGTACTCCAGTCACACCTCAAAACGCAGACATTCAAACTAAACAAATTGTTGTGCTTTAAATTAACTAAAGAGATCTTCATTTAGATCTTGATCTTTGTTTGTCTGTGAATTCCACGCATGTGAATTCCACCTTCCAGTTTAGTACGTTGTTGTTACTCACGGATGTCAACAATGTGCCGGAATAACGAAAGGGGTGGTGGACAGTGTTACGCTGGTTAGCTCCTGAGGCCTGGTTAGAGAATGAAATTGCCTACGTAACATATGAATGAAAGACAGACAGTGGGTAAAATGAATGACAACGTAACAGCACGTTCCGGAAATTATTATTGTTACGTTGTAGCCGGCGAGTGCTGCGTGTCTCACAGTTGTACCGTGGCTTGCTCACATGTCAGTGAAGTTATCCCTGTTTGTGCTTTAAAGAGCCTGGATACCTTTGTGCCCCCCTTTTATAACCATTGCTCCGTGTATATTGCCTTACTCTTTGGATTGCCACAAAGCAACCTGCGAGATTGGAGAAAGGTTGAGAAGAGATCATGAGAGGAAACGACAGCGTCATGAAAACGAGATGGACTGTGAACATACAGAAGCAGAAATGCTCCTACACCACATAATTATGATTCGAACAGTGATTCCAGTGATTTCTTTTGTAATTTTGTTTCCCTTATAAAAAAGCATAATGCTGTGTGAGGAAGGGCCCAGTTCACGACTGGCAGCCGCGTTTAAACAGGGAGCCCTTCACAGACAACTTTAACACGCGCAATGTAGTTGGGTGCACATGGCTAGTATAAAATGATTGTAAAAAAATAGCTTTGACTTGAAAAATACCAAGCTTGTCCTTTAAAGGGACAAAAGTTTTGTAGAGGGTTTATCATAGAGTATTGTTGCGCTTAGGGCTACTAGCTAATATGAAAGTGGCATGTTGACAAAAATCACTGTAGGTCTCTATATTATTACTGGAGACAGCATCAATGGTGGTATTCAGTGATATTATAAAGATGATTCAAAGTTGATCCAATGTTGATTTAAAATTACTTCAGATCACAATGTTGTATTGACATCAAAGCATTAAATTATAAGTGCCTCATCATAAAATGGACTTGGAAAACATGTCTATCATCAAGAAATGCTAAACTTTAGTAATGCCAGACTCAGTTGTTCTCTTTCCAGCATATTCTGAAGAGAGACTCAGCATGAACTAAAAAAATGCCTTTCATTCTGTTTCATTGTGGCATATCTCAGTTGTATTTAGTAACAATATGCAGCCATCCAATAGTGTTGGCTTTTTCAAAAATGGAAGGTTTCACTTCACAAAAAATGTAGTGTCATCAATTCATTTCAGAGTTATTGTCATGTGTGCAATGTACAAAAAGATTCCTTTCTGCACATTTGGCCAATACGTAACCTCCCTTCACTAGCCTTGCCTAGTAATTTAAATCTCACTTCATTGGTTATATATTATATCCATTCATCCATCCATTCTTTTTTTAAACCCACTTATAATACAGCATCACAAAATAATGGAATTGGAATCACGAAAGGAATTCGGAATTATGAACCTCACTAAAATGGGTGTTTTGGAGTTTTAAAGATTTTTTGGGAGGCGGTAAAAAGAGGAACATGGCATCTTAAGGGTGTGGCAACACTATACACCACTTTTGGACTGTTGTTTATTTCTCAGAAAGAAGAATAAACAAAAATAAACAGGAAAAGGTGACCTTTAGAAATTCAGCATGGTTAAACACAGCCCATGATGATTAAAAAAAACCTACTGCTAGAGAAAGCTGTAATCCAGCAAGACAATTAAATTGTCATACAGATTAGTTGAAAATAAAATGCTCTACATGCAGTCTTAGATGAGATCCCACTTTAGCTGGTGTAAGTCTTTGTATGTGCTGATAGTGGTGTTCTCCCTTCAACCCCAGCGCACTCCTGCTGCCTGATGGGAACTGCAGTCCTTTTGTTGGCACTAGATTTTGTGTTCTTTCCTTCCCATTACAACCCCTCTCCACAATATGCCATACCAACTATATTTTAAGATGGATCAACAGCTGCATGAAAAATTTAATGAAAATCATTGTATCCATTTTTGCTTGATTGGCAAATAAACAAACAGGCTAACAAACATCTTACAGTTACATAAATAGATTGTCATTATTTTCACATGGCATAGGATGGTTTAAACTATTTGTGATGTCTAAATATGTGCAATACATTTTAATGAATGATGCCACTGCCCTTTTCCACTAATACATTTGGAAATGAAATGTAACGAGATTTAAAGTGTCTGTCTCTTTTAGCAAGTCTGTTTTAAAGATGCAGCTGGCAGAAAACTCCCCTTGGAAGCTAGTGATAAGGAAAATCTTTTCCAGCAAAAGACAGACAGTTTGGATTGTAAGCTTTCAATGTTTCCATTTAAAAACTAAATGAAATACTGTTGCCAGTTAAAAGTACTTGGCAAACATGTGTTAAAAATGAAAAGAAACCCCTTTTTTCTGTAATGAGTGTAATAGCCTGATAGATTCAACACACAATTTTGTATTAGAGCTACTAGAACCCAGATTAATGATAAATGCTGACAAACCTTTGTTCTGGCAGTCCAGCAGAGGTTTGGGGAACATGTAGATGTGGCACATTGTGGAATCCACCTCTTTAATATTGCTAGAAGGGGTCAAGGGCTTTTTCGTTCCTTGTAAGGGACTCTCATCATCCTCGCACAGCAAGTCTGCCTTTATTTTTTTTAACCTTTGATCCTTTAAATTAATAGGTTCAGCACATTTGGCATAATTTCCCAAATTTCGACTTCCTGGAAGTTGCAACTTTCTGATTAGGCCGTCCAGTTCACAGGTACAATTCCAAGGATTCTCATAAATTCGAAGGTACTTAAGGAGTGGCAGGTTGATAAACACTTCCTCTGCCACTACCTGCAGTCGATTGTGCTGAAGCAACAATGTAGTCAATTTATCCAAACCTGCAAAAGCATGCTCTTCAATGATTGCAATGTCATTTTGCTGCAAATCCAAGCTTTTCATATTTTTGAATGTCAAAAACATGTCATTCTCTAATCTCCGAATCCTGTTTCTTGCTAGAAGCATATGAATGATATCCTCAGGCCAGTGGGGGGAAACACGTGTCAGTCTTTTATCTTGACAATCAAAGTATTTTTCTTTAAGTTCAATGTAATCTTTGCAGTCAATAGCAGCAAATCGTTTGCTAGTGCTTCTCCTTCCAGCTCTCATACCATTCAGTCTATTCTTCATCCCACCATTTTTACCTTTCCTAAATTCAGCAGACCTGCAGAAGACAAGGAGCATTATAATCATAATTGTCTTCATCCTGAGTTCCAGATGGTCTGGGTAACAGTGACAGCTGGAATGGCGAAAGAATCCCTCTGAAATCAAAGATCAGATAGCCTTAAGTAATTGGCTTAAGGAATGATGACATACAGCTGTATTCCCTGCAAAGAAGAAATACTTAATGTAGTTAGTGCCATTACTAAGATAATTAAGAGATACTAATTTGGTTAAGTTAGAACTTTACTGGGACAGTTGTAACAGGTTAGTCTACATGTCTTTGTACAGTAGCAGATTCAGTGTACTGCAATCTTATTTATTGCATATAAAATGTCTGATGCTTATTAAAATAGGAGATTTACAAGATAAGGACTAAATATGTATAAAGTTTGAAATAGCAGCTTAAACTCATGCCAATGATCCCTGGAAATTCAAGGGGGTTGGAGTTTTGTAGTCAAGGCCTAGCTCTGCAATGATACTTTTTTATCTTTTCTGAGTTAATTTCAAATATTTTATAAAATACCACTTTCACTCATAACAGATCATTATGAATCCGATTCATACACAGTAGCATGTGTGTATTTTTTCTACACCAAAGAAAAAAGCATTATTTAAAGTTTATTATTTTTTTGATGAAAGATTAACCAGTTTTAGCATCCTTTGGAGTCTTTTTTTTGCTGTGCAGCAAAGCCCATCTGGATTTAGTTAAGAGGCCCATCTCTTTATAGCAATGTCTAAGGGCACAAGGGTTATGCTAAAATGTATCCCTAACTGACGATTCTATGTAACACTAAAGTGATAAGCTGATAAGAAATGTGATGAAAAATTCCTTTCTCTTACTTGCACTCTAGTTTTATACATAGATAAAGAACATCTATAGTGATAATTTAAAAATACTGCTTTTCATTATTATTGCATCCAATTTATCTTCTGAATCACATAGATTTTTTAAATACAATATTGGCCTTGGGCCTTCTTAAACAATTAATTTGGGTCTGTTCTGATTTCACTATCCAATTCTCTACTGTACAGATTGACACATGCTTTACGTTCATGAAGCTCAAAGTCTGTTAAACAAGAAGCCTTTTCAGAAGTTATTACATTTCCCAGAATAATCATGAATAAAAAAGAGATAGCTCACTGAATGGATCCTGTTGAGGATGGAAAAAAATTCCAGAGACAAATTACTTGAAGGAAAGAAGAGTTCAATGGAACACAGCACTCATTTCTAATAAAAGCCATCAAGAACATGAATAAACAACTTCTGTCAATCACACCGATGCAAATTGCTTTTGGAACTGTATGACATGGTCTGTATAAGAGTAACAAAAGTGCTTATGTAGTAGGGATTGTACTTTATCTCCAGTGCACAATGCACAACTAGGATTTCTATTTCTAAACTAATTATGTTGTGATTATCGGTTGGTTAAAAGATGCATTAACAAAAGGCAATTAATGCATAAACTGTTTTGGCTACATGGGAAATAGAAGAGCATTTTGGAAAATTATTAAACTGGACAGCTTTTGCTTTACACACTGTATATCATCAAGGGAAATGCTGTAAAGGTACAGTTCACTTAAGAGTTGCCTTAAATGGTTTTTACTGTTATAGGTCTGGATCAGTGACATACTGTCCTTAAGATGTTCTCATAAAAGTAGTTATAATGTTCTTATAGGCATTCACATCTTGACTTGGTAATATTCTGGAAACATTAAGTGAGTAGGAAATGAAATGTGATGTCAACCTGCAAAACCTTTTCTTGTAAAAGCTGTTCTTCTGTCCTTAATCTCTGCTTAATATGGAAAAAGCTGCCATATCAAAATAATATTATAAGATGTATATCAGATCCTGGCTACAACAAAGTACCAATCTTACAAAAACAGTTATTTGTTGATCATCTGGCCCTAAGGTTTCTTAGCTTGGATTTGAAAAAAAACATTCTAACAATGCTTATTATCCTGTGTCTGTTTAATCTAGGTGAATGCAGAAATTTGCAAGACCTTAATCTGTCTCAGTGTGCGAGTGTTAATGTGAGTAAACCACATTTTTTTTGTTTGCTTGCTTATTTTAAACCCAAGGGTAACTTTAATTCCTTTTGTTTTAGTTTACATGCTATATCTTAGCAGGAATTGCCACATCCTAGTGGCCCTCCTCACCAGGAAAAATGCCAAGAAGCTTAAAAGTATGTAAAATTGTGATTTCATAAGGAAGGGATACACACAAGGTAACCAAATAAAATACAAAAGGTCCTTTCCTCTACACATGGAGGTCCCCACGGCTATTGCCAGACCTCCATCATGACTGTTTCTCCTGCATGTAGTGACTGTGATCCTTCCCTTTATAAGAATGAACTCCTTGCGGCCTTCCTGTCTCTGGATATTGGTTCACAAATCACTGGCACATGCTGGGTCACATGCAGTCTAGCATCCTGGGAAACATTACATGTTTTGCCCTGACCACACCTCACCATTTCCTGCAGTTCTGCAGTGCTGTTCTACCTTTTGCTCTTCAAGACATGTACAATACTTAATAGGTTTTCTGCTACCTAGCACACCAACATGGCAGTTTTTTCTGTTCCTGACCTTTAGATAGATAGATAGAATACTTTAAGGCCTGTTACTCCTCTAAAGTTCTTTTGAGACACTTTCCTCAGTAATTGCCAACCTCTTCACAGCCATATATTCCTTGACATTATTTAATATAACATGCATGATTAACCATGTAGATGACGCATGCAAGACAATGCTCTTTAAGCATATTGAAACTGGCAAAGTTCCGGAGTAATTTCTGAATTTAAGTACATTGCCTGCATTTTGTAGTTCGAATACAAGTAAGAACACAGATGTGTTATGGTTATAATACACTTTATATGTATTATTGACCATGTTGTACCATATTTTCTTTTTGTATTGCTTTTAATGTTTTGTGATGGGACATTCTATAGCACTTTTTACTTAAGGAAGTCTCAAAGCATTTAACCAACTGATGAAAACAAAACAGTAACAGATAAGCACATAATTATACAATATTTAGATATATAAACAGGCACATTCATATTTAGCAAAATGAATAGTAATCCATAATAATCCATAGATTGAATTATAATAGCAAATTATGATGACAGATTATTCTTATAGCATAGGATTTGCTCAGTTGACAAATAAGTTTTTAAATGTTGTTTGCTAAGATATGGAGGTAGTAATTTAAGTTTCATTGTAAATTTCCTGGTCTACTCATTCTGTATTTACATGTGTTAAGAGTAATGGAAGATGGAAGAATGGATAGAAGGATAACAGAGATACTGTATGTTACTTGTGTTAAACAGTATCACAAGCATTCAGTGTAAGATGCTAACATCTCTGGCATGTCCATTAGGAATATTATGTATGTGTAAATGTACAAACTAGCTAATCATTCTTTCTTCTGGTTAACATGAGCATAATAAGTAGTGACTCATTTGCTCATTTATTCTAAAAGACCAGAAGTTCATTATTAGTTCTTTTCCTCTAAATCAACATAGTTTTCCTCTGTTTAGGATGAAACAATAAAAATGATTGCAGAAGGCTGTCCTACACTTCTTTACCTCAACTTGTCCTATACAGATGTGACAGATGGGACAATCAGAATGCTGTCAAGGTACATTAGGGTAAACGAGGAATGCTTTTTAACTGTACTATTTAATTATGATTTATTATTTCTCAACATTGTTAATTATGTCTGATTTTGAAGGTACTCTGTGGTTGGGGTACCTGCTCTGTCCATCTCTTAATGCATAAACATGAACCTTTGTTAAATTTTAAATGTGCTTGAACATTTGATTGATATTGATTGATGAATCGAAATCAAGTGTCAGTACCACTTAAGTAGGATAAAGAAATGTATCTAAAGTGTTAACAATAGTTTAATCCAATTAAAAATATGCCAAATGAACACAGAACACAGGCCATATAATTAATTTGTAAAGAGATTAAATATTTGAAGTATAAAAGAAGGAAGATATTTAAATGATGCCAATTATGCACAGATTTCAGTTTTATTTATTTTTATGTGTTCAATTAAAATCTGTGCTGCTGATCACAAATGCTATACAGACCCCCCCCCTTTGTGTTTAGAGTAATAATAAATTCCTCTTAATTTGTTCCCCTTCCATCCATCCATCAACAATTCAATCTTTATTTTATATAGCACCTTTCAAAATGAACCTCACCAAAGTTCCACAAAAAATGAAAAAAAGAAAAAAATATAGGAATATTTAGTGTAAAAATGTTTGCTCTTTTGAGAGTTGATTTCAATGCTTAGTTTCTGAAGCATTTGTTTACCAATATGGTCATTTTATTTCTTGGCATAAAAGAATTAGTCCAGAGTATATATCACATATACTGTACATATATGTGAAGTTTTCTGGCAATGAGCACAGCACATCAGTCAGTTAGGAGCCTGCCTTATCTATAACCTCTTTCCTGGGTGTTCTGTTTAGTTTAATCCTCACTTCAGACTGTCACATGTACAATTTATGAAAGAAAGCTATCTTCTGCATTCTTTCAATGTCCACAAACATGCATACAAATTGTTTGCCATTATAATCTCACTTGAATAATTTTCCAAATTAGAAAAATATATCAAAAGGAAAAAATACAATTCTTTTGATTATAAACAGTAAAGTCATCCGATAAAAAGGCTTTGCATGGGTTTGCGTTTCTGCCAGTGGCAAACTGACAATTTTTTTTTTTGAAGGTGCTGCCTGAATTTACAGTATCTCAGCCTATCGTACAGCAGAAAGTTTACAGATAAAGGATTACAGTACCTGGTCACAGGGAAAGGCTGCCACAAACTCATCTACTTGGATCTTTCAGGCTGCACACAGGTTGGTCCTTCAGTTCTCTTTGTCTGATCAAGTCAGTTGAACTCCTTAAGCAAGTACTGACTGAAAAAGCAGTCTACAGACGCTGCTGTTGGTGGTAGGGGGTTTGACTGGGTTTTGAATTACAGTATTGCAGCTGCACAAACTTTCCCCATAGGCAGGCAGGCAGGCAAGCTACTCTACGCTTTTTGGATATGTTCCAGGGCAATGTCAGGCCCTGAATTCATTCCCCACCAATGAAAAATGGGCTTCAGGATCTTTTGCTTTTCTGTACATGAATGCATTCATGCATTGTTACCTCACAGCAGATCCTCCCCCTTGTATAATATGTGGAAGAAAATAAAAAAAAACATTTTCTTAAAAGTGCCAACACAGCTTGCATAATTCTCCTTTGACATCTGTATATACTTTTAAACTTAACAGCATTCTATATGATGGCAATGTGGTCTAATTACTAAGGATCTGGATGTGTTACCAACAAGTTGGCAAGTTGAAATCATACTGTGTGATTTACAACTACTTACTCTCTCACTGCAGTAGTAACCAGTTTCTGTTCAACACATTTTTAATCTGCAGTTCACAGTGTATATTTCACATGAGTACTGACTGATATGTGTTTCTTATACTGTATATTGTCAAAGGCTATAGTTATATTTGTAGCCTACCATATGTTGTAGTCATTGCTTGTTGTTGGTATTGCACTACTTCCCCTGCGCTGTGGGAGATATGCAAGTATCAGTTCCATACTACTATATACACATAACAGTAACTTGCAGTTGAACAGTTTGCTTTCTTACATAATGCTAATTTCAAGAATTACAATGTTCTGCTATTCATTATGATATATGGTGAAATATCCGTCAAATAATAAGAAATTATAATAATATTATTACATCACTGGAGCTGCTTACTCTTGAACATGCTATACACAATTGTCCATAAGCAAAACATTCCTGTATTAGATCAGTTCCTGCTTTTCTTATTGACTTCGCTTTATTGATGGTCATTATAAAGTACAATTTTACATAAAAGTGTATTCTTTTGAATTGTTGGGGTAATAAACTATTTTCCCCTCTAAGCTGCAGCTGCACAACTTTTTTCTGGGTTCCTCGCAGAACTTTTCCACTGTCGCACAGCTGTTATCATGCAACTTACTCCACCTCCTGTACAGTGGCTTAGAAGAGCTGCGCAGCTGTTTGCAAACCTTTCATCTTTTGGTATTGTACTGCAACTCCAAAAGCTCCACAGGTCAACCCAACAACCCCTCAATCATTGTTTGTTGATGCTTCGTGGCACTCAGTGCTTCACTGGGTAGCTGACTTGATATTTCATGCCAGGAGATCAACAGAGCAGAATGGATGAAAAACCAAGCTGTTAGTCAACAGATAAAAACAGCACATAGTAAATGTTGAGCTTTATATCTTCCTTTAGCATCACTGAACTTTCTCCATCCATTCACAAAGTGATCACGTCTTTTTTTCCTGTCCAGGACACTACCCTGACTGCCGTTGTTTGTCTGCCCTATTTTGTAGTGGTATATAATATATAGTTTCTTCGTGCCGGGCCCAAGCCTGGATAAATGGGGAGGGTTACGTCAGGAAGTGCATCCGGTGTAAAATTTTGCCAAATCAATATGCGGACAACAATACAAATTTCCATAACAGATTGGTCGAGCCCTGGATTAACAACGACTGCCACCAGTACCATTAACCAACAGGGTGCTGGCGAAAATTGGGCTACTGTTGGCCGAAGAAGAAGAAGAAGGAGAAGAAGAGGGGAGAGACGTGTCTGGAGGCAGGAGGAGAAGAGGAAAGTAAAGAGAGTGGAACTGAGGGTAGGAACTTTGAATGTTGGCAGTATGACTGGTAAGGGGAAAGAGTTAGCAGATATGATGGAGAGAAGGAAGGTTGATATATAGTGGGTGCAAGAGACTAAATAGAAGGGGAGTAAGGCCAGGTGGATTGGAGGTGGATTCAGATTGTTCTATCATGGTGTGGATGGGAGGAGAAATGGGGTAGGACTTATTCTGAAGGAACAGTATGTCAAGAGTGTTTTGGAGGTGAAAGGAGTGTCAGGCAGGTAATGATTATGGAGCTGGAAATTGGAGGTGTGATGATGAATGTTGTTAGTGCATATGCACCACAAGTTGGGTGTGCAATGGGTGAGAAAGAAGATTTTTGGAGTGAGTTGGATGAAGTGATGAACAGTGTACCCAAGGGACAGAAAGTGGTGATTGGAGCGGATTTCAATGGGCATGTTGGTGAAGGGAACAGTGGAGACGAGGAGGTGATGGGTAGGTATGGTGTCAAGGATAGGAATGAAAAAGGATTTTGCCAAAAGGATGGGCATGGCTGTGGTGAATACGTACTTTAAGGAGAGGGAGGAGCATAGGGTTACGTATAAGAGTGGAGGAAGATGCACACAGGTAGATTACATCCTATGCAGAAGAATTGATCTGAAGGAGATTGAAGACTGCAAAGTGGTGGCAGGGGAAAGTGTAGTTAAGCAGCATAGGATGGTGGTCTGTAGTATGACGTTGGAGATCAAGAAGAGGAAGAGAGTGAGGGCAGAGCCAAGGATCAAATGGTGGAAGTTGAAAAAGGAAGACTGCAAGGTTGAGTTTAGGGAGGAGGTGAGACAGGCACTGGGTGACAGTGAAGAGTTACCAGACAGCTGTGAAACTACAGCAGATGTAGTAAGGGTGACAGCAAAAAGGGTACTTGGCGTGACATCTGGAAGGAGGAAATGGAAACGTGGTGGTGGAATGAGGAAATACAGGAGAGTATACAGAGGGAGAGGATGACAAAGAAGAAGTGGGATAGTCAGAGAGATGCAGAACATAGGTAAGTGTACAAGGAGATAAGGTGCAAGGTGAAGAGAGAGGTGGCAAAGGCTAAAGAAAAGGTGTATGATGAGTTGTATGAGAAGTTGGACACTAAGGAGGGAGAAATGGACCTGTACCGATTGGCTAAACAGAGGGACTGAGCTGGGAAAGATCAGGTTAGGGTGATAAAGGATAAAGATGGAAATGTAGTCACAAGCGAGGAGAGTGTGTTGAGCAGATGGAAAGAGTACTTTGAGAGGCTGATGAATGAAGAGAACGAGAGAGAGAGAGAGGTTGGATGATGTGGAGATAATGAATCAGGAAGTGCAATTGATTAACAAGGAGGAAGTAAGGACAGCTATGAAGAGGATGAAAATTGAAAAGGCCGTTGGTCCAGATGACATACCTATGGAAGCATGGAGGTGTTTAGGAGAGATGGCAGTGGAGTTTCTAACCAGATTGTTTAATGGAATCTTGGAAAGTGAGAGGTTGCCTGAGGAGTGGAGAAGTGTACTGATGTCGATATTTAAGAATAAGGGGGATGTGCAGGACTGCAGTAACTACAGTGGAATAAAATTGATGAGCCACAGCATGAAGTTATGGGAAAGAGTAGTGGAAGCTAGTTTAACAAGTGAGGTGATGATTAGTGAGCAGCAGTATGGTTTCATGCCAAGAAAGAGCACCACAGATGCAATATTTGCTCTGAGGATGTTGATGGAGAAGTTTAGAGAAGGCCAGAAGGAGTTGCATTGTGTCTTTGTGGACCTGGAGAAAGCATATGACAGGGTGCCTCGAGAGGAGCTGTGGTATTATATGAGGAATTCGGGAATGGTAGAGAAGTACGTAAGAGTTGTACAGGATATGTACGAGGGAAGTGTGACAGTGGTGAGGTCTGCGGTAGGAGTGACGGATGCATTCAAGTTGGAGGTGGGATTACATCAGGGATCGGCTCTGAGCCCTTTCTTATTTGCAATGGTGATGGACAGGTTGACAGACAAGATTAGACAGGAGTCCCGTGGACTATGATGTTTGCTGATGACATTGTGATCTGTAGCGATAGTAGGGAGCAGGTTGAGGAGACCCTGGAGAGGTGGAGATATGCTCTAGAGAGGAGAGGAATGAAGGTCAGTAGGAACAAGACAGAATAAATATGTGTAAATGTGAGGGATTTCAGTGGAATGGTGATGATGCAGGATAAAGAGTTGGCAAAGGTGGATGAGTTTAAATACTTGGGATCAAGAGTACAGAGTAATGGGGATTGTGGAAGAGAGGTGAAAAAGAAAGTGCAGGCAGGGTGGAATGAGTGGAAAAGAGTGTCAGGAGTAATTTGTGACAGATGAGTATCAGCAAGAGTAAAAGGGAAGGTCTACAGGATGGTAGTGAGACCAGCTATGTTATGTGGGTTGGAGACGGTGGCACTGACCAGAAAGCAGGAGACAGAGCTGGAGGTGGCAGAGTTAAAGATGTTAAGATTTGCACTGGGTGTGACGAGGATGGATAGGATTAGAAATGAGTACATTAGAGGGTCAGCTCAAGTTGGATGGTTGGGAGACAAAGTCAGAGAGGTGAGATTGCGTTGGTTTGGACATGTGCAGAGGAGAGATGCTGGGTATATTGGGAGAAGGATGCTAAGGATAGAGCTGCCAGGGAAGAGGAAAAGAGGAAGGTCTAACCAAAGGTTTATGGATGTGGTGAGAGAGGACATGCAGGTGATGGGTGTAACAGAACAAGATGCAGAGGACAGGAAGATATGGAAGAAGATGATCTGCTGTGCCAAACCCTAACGGGAGCAACCATAAGAAGAAGAAGATAATATATGGTGATGTCTTTCACCTGAATAATGAGCCAGAGTCCACAGGCTTCAGGAAAACCAGCTTTATTCAATTCAAAACAGCAACAGCAAGGGTATTTATTGAAACGGGAGCTACCACTACACTACACACAGACACAGCAGTGACATTATCAGTCATCCTTGGCTCCCTTCTTCAGTTCAGGAACAGATAGTCCTCCTCGTCAGGTCAGTCCTGCGGCTGCAGATCAGCGGCTGGGATGGGGTCATCCTACGGAGTTCAGGCACCTAAAAGAGCCTGATCTGCTCTATGCTCTGCCCTGCACTTTCTTATACAGTATCTACAGTTAGGTCCATAAATACTTGGACAAAGACAACTTTTTTATAATTTTGGTTCTGTACATTACCACAATGAATTTTAAATGAAACTACTCAGATGCAGTTGACGTGCAGACTTTCAGCTTTAATTCAGTGGGTTGAACAAAAAGATTGCATAAACATGTGAGGCAACTAAAGCTATTTTTTCTGTGATGTGCTCCTGTTAGGTTTAGGGTAGGGGCTGAGAGTCTGAAGGCAAATGCATGGGTACACTTTTTCCATTCATAACTTACATTATTTTAAAGAGACAAACACCTATTCCACTAAATGTCTAATAACACAGTCCAAAACTCTTCAAAATGCTCTCATAAATTTTCTGATTAGGTGAAAGAAAGCTTTGCCAAAATACACTCTAAAAGGCAACAGCTAAGGCAGGACTGAAGTGAATGATGCCATCAGTGTGGAGTTTGGTGAAGCAATGTTTAATATCTTTTGGACAATTTTGGAAAGACTCTTGAAAATCTTTTGATAAATCAGGTAGTTTAGGGAGGATGTTGCCTGAGCTGTTTTTGGCAAGGGTTGATAAACTTTTACTTGATATGGGGATATCATTAAAAGGTGGAAGGAGCACCTTGAGGAATTCATACACCTGATGGATATGCTCACCCTAGAGGATGTAGCACCAGAAGCATTGGCTGAGATAGGATCCATCTCTGTGCCTGAGACTGCTGCAGTGATTAAAAAACTCTGTAAAGACAAGGCTGCAGATACGCATTAGATCTGACTGGAATTGCTAAAAGCAATGCATACTGTGGAAGTGTTTTGATTAAAATACCTTTTCAAAGTGGTGTGGAAGATGGAAACGAGGCTTTTCGATTCACACACTAAGTAGTAGTCTTCATTTTTTTAAATGTTATACTGTTCTTCTTATTAGACTTTGATCTTCTGTGCATACTGGAAAGGTTCACTACTGAGTATGACGTGTGTGAGATGAGTATTTTAAACATCTCCATATCTGAGGTAATGGTCTTTTCCTGGAAAGAGTAGCTTGTTTCCCCACATGTAAAGGAAGGTAGCTGCCTCAAATGAAGAAATTCAACTACCTGTCTTTTAACTGCAAGTGAAGGCAGAGGTGATTGTTGGATTTACCAGTAGACTGGTGCAACAGTAACAGTTTTATGAAAGAAGTACCTGACTGTGATGTTGAAGCAGAAACCACGTCAAATGACAATGCAGTCAATTTACAGGCCGTTATACTTCCCTATCCTCATCTGTGGTCACAATAATGGGTAGTAAATGAAATAATGAGATTACAGGTTTAGCATTACCCAGCAAAGCAAAGCAGTCATTAGCACTGTTAGCATTAGCAACCAAAATCAGGATCCTCTGCAGGGTCACTCATCTCATTCTCTTTGACACTGGGTTGGCAGTAAGGGACTTTAGATAGAACTGCTGCTTCTCTGGAGTGGCAGAAGCCAGTTGGTGTGGTTTTGATGTGAAGTTAGGAGGTCTCCAAATGCCTTTACTGGGAAGTGTCCAAGGCACATTGTCTTGAGAGAAAACTGAGTGGCCAAGCCAGGATATGCTACAGGGATATTTCTTAACTGTCTTGGGAGCATCTGAGTATTCCCTTTGAAGAGCTGGAGTAAATTGTTGGTTATAAGGAGGGGTAGTCAAACTGGCTCAATGTTTTGCTACTGTAACTCTCATCAGAAAAAGTGGACCAAAATGATGATGATAAGGAGCTCACGATGCTGGAACCATTTAATTGCTTTGTTCACAACTGCCACCGCTGTTTAACTTTATACTTTGCTTAAGTGGCAAGAAAGAACTACTAAAATGTTTTTTTTTATTTCAAATTAATCTGGCTGATCTTGAGAAGACATTTTCATATCAGATTTATTTAAACAATAAAACTAGCAGGAATATCTAAAAAAGTAAAGTGGGATGTGTCAAATTTAGCACAGCAGTGAATTGGGACCAAGCACATCCTTGGCTACAAAACATTACTCTAACACTTAGAGTTTTTTCCTCTTAATCACTTTAAATCTCTCCAGCCAGCATAAAAGTGGTTTAATTTGGTGTTAGTGAGATGTACTTTGCTGGTGCTTTTTTCCTGAATTAGTCTGATGCTGCCAGGTGTTGGATCCTGCCTTCTGTGACTTTGTAACAGATTTACGCAAAACTTGTTTAAATGAATGGATGAATAAATAATGTGGTTTGACTGTTTAGTGATTTCATAATTTAGAATGAGTAAAAAGGAAATTTTATTTTGTGTATTGGAATGTTTTACATTTTAACGTTTTTCCAGGTTAATTAAAATGACTTCTAATTATTAACTATTTTACTCCCTTAATTTTTTTAACCTTACCTATTTGCAGTATATAGTAGGTAATATACTTTGCTTTATGTGAAACTGAAATACATTCTGCATTTTCCAGTGAATAGATATTCTGAGAAGAATCATTAACAGGTGCACTTTGTTTCAGTTGACAAATAAGATGATACAGTATGTAGAAGAGAAAGATGAAATAAAATATGTTTTTAGCTACAGTTCCAAAATGACGTAATGTGCACAAATGTTTTTACATTTTCTCAAATGCTGTGCACGCAAATGTTTTTTACCCAAAAAACTGCTGTGCTCGCAAATTTGTTTTACCCGACTTTCTTGAAATTCATTATATACTGGTAATTAATTATAACACTAGCCATTTCTGCAGGCTAAAAATTTTTTTATACTACAGTATGTTTAACTCAGGCCGAATTATAGTTTCAATTTATTATCTGGGGGTGATGGATCACATAGTAGCACAGCAGTTAGTGCTGCTAATGCCACACAGATAAAAAAATCCTTGACTTTTTATTCCACTCCTTGTCACTCTCTGTTTAAAGTATAAATGTTTTCCATGCGTTTATGTTGGTTTCTCTCTGGATATTTTGATTTTTATCCCACATGTAAGTTAGTTTAGTTGCCAATTATAAATTGGCTTCATATGGCATGTTTAGCCAGGGTGTGCCCTAGCTCTTCACGATCCTGTATGGATTAATTGGGTCTGAGAATGTTCTGTTATGCCATCTATAGATGATGGTTAACTTACAACTTTACCTCCCTCCCAGTGGAGACTTTGCTGCAACTCATCTCTCAAATCCAAATTAAATGGGCCACAAGAAGTAGCTTTAAATCCCACCCTGAGACTACTACAAGGGCAATCCCTGCAATGACTTCTAGAGCCAGGAACATCCTCTGAAAGTCCTGGTGCCATTCTAACAGTCAGCAGGTAGTTGTGATGCTGTTATGTTCTCTCCCATTGAGTATGTGTGAGTGACACATAAATACTAGGACACAAAGATGGGAATTTTTATTTCAAAGGATGACTGTTTATACAATTATTATTGTACAGTACATACTTTTTTAGCCTAGCAGTATATAAATTAAAAGTCTATTTGAAAAATTTGCTTCTATTATTAGGCACAGCTCTTTTGTTTTTTCATTTTTAAATTTTGGGATACATACACCCAACCTGTTCAGTATTGTTGCATAAGTTGGCTTATCCAGGTTACTCATGTCATCCAGGACAAATGGTAATTTGTCACTTTTGCCAGTTCTAATTGAATGTCTGTTTTTTATTTCCCGTGTTTCACTATGACTATAAACAATTATCTGTATAGACAGTATAGCATACAATATCCCATGCAGCATTACACTTTTGAGCTTCTACTTTAATATGCGTTTCCTACAGCATTGCTAGTATGACAGCACATGCATTTAAAGAAGCGACACACTGGACTATACACATTAAATGAACATCTAATACATATTAGTTTAATGGCCAATCATTCAAAATAGCAAAATATTTTAGATTCACCATTTCTTGATATGACTCTCATTGTGGAAATTCAGCTATCATACCCAGAAACATTTCGATTGTTCACTGGCTCTAGTACATTGCACATCACAATATAATAATATAACAAGATCAGTAATTAATTGAAAACTTAATTGTTGACAAGTTTATTAATTTTTAAATGTAACAATTTTGCATTGTTTTGAAATCTTTCGATTAATAGCCACAGCCTGCAACATTTCTAGTTTTTATAATGTCAGTACAGATTTCTGAGAGCTGCATTATATGTTTGCTGTGGCATGTATAATTGTGTAAATTGATAACAATTTAGCTTCAATATAGCTTCAATAGAACATTTCAAACCCTTTGAAGTGGTGGGGCCTCCAGTTTTTATGTAATCATATATTCAGCCTAGCTGTGCATGGCTCAAACATAAACAAGAGCTGAGTGACTAGTTATGAATTTTGAATGCCTGAGAAACTACTGAATCTTCTAGCCAGAAACGATGAAGATACCATATTCAAGGAACAAGACCTTGGCTTGGTGGTGGGGCCAGGATGACCCCTGGTCCTTTGAGTTGTGGTTTCAATAGGCTGATACCCTTGGTTGGTTTATCTTTTGCAAACCGGGGTAAGGATTGGTGGCCAAACAAACAGTCCCATGATATTGTCATAAAAAGTCTCTTTGAACAAGGACACCCGGGGTCATCTATGGCGCATGTTCTAAATGATGTGGTTTGACTGTGTAGTAATTTCATAATTTAAAATGTATATAAAAGAAAATTAAATATTGTATTTTGTATATAAGACTGTTTCATATTTTAATATTTTTCCCAGGTTAATTAAATACACATCCTATTAAAATTTTTTTTTTGAATTATAATCCATTAATAATATTAGATTAATAATTAATAATAAACCTCCAATGAAAAATAAAAACTGTGGACGATGTTTTCCCTTGCCCGGACGCGGGTCACCGGGGCCCCCCTCTGGAGCCAGGCCTGGAGGTGGGGCTCGATGGTGGCGCCTGGTGGCGGGCCTGCACCCATGGGGCTCGGCGGGCACAGCCGAAGAGGTAACGTGGGTCCTCCTCCCCATGGGCTCACCACCTATGGGAGGGGCCAAGGAGGTTGGGTGCAGTGTGAGTTGGGTGGTGGCGAGGCGGGACCTTGGCGGTCTGATCCTCGGCTACAGAAACTGGCTCTTGGGACGTGGAATGTCACCTCTCTGAAAGGGAAGGAGCCTGAGCTAGTGCGCGAGGTCGAGAGGTTCGGCTAGATATAGTCAGACTCACCTCGACGCACAGCTTGGACTCTGGAACCAATCTCCTTGAGAGGGGCTGGACTCTCTACCACTCTGGAGTTGCCCCGGTGAGAGGCCGAGCAGGTGTGGGCATACTTATTGCCCCGACTGGAGCCTGTGCATTGGGGTTTACCCGGTGGGCGAGAGGGTGGCCTCCCTCCGCCGGGTGGGGAAGGGTCCTTACTGTTGTTTGTGCGTATGTGCCGAACAGCAGTTTGGAGTATCCACCCTTTTGGAGTCTCTGGAGGGGTTGCTAGAGGGCATACCTTCTGGGGATTCCCTCGTTTTGCTGGGAGACTTCAATGCTCACGTGGGCAATGACAGTGAGACCTGGAAGGGCGTGATTGGGAGGAATGGCCCCGATCTGAACCCGAGCGGTGTTTTGTTATTGGACTTCTGTGCTCGTCACGGATTGTCCATAACGAACACCATGTTCAAGCATAAGGGTGTTCATATGTGCACTTGGCACCAGGACACCCTAGGCCTCAGGTCGATGATCGACTTTGTGGTCGTGTCGTGGACTTGCGGCCATATGTCTTGGACACTTTCGGGTGAAGAGAGGGGCGGAGCTGTCAACTGATCACCACCTGGTGGTGAGTTGGCTTCGATGGTGGGGAAGATGCGGTCAGACCTGGTAGGCCCAAGCGTGTTGTGAGGGTCTGCTGGGAGCGGCTGGCAGAGTCCCCTGTCAGAAGTAGCTTCAACTCCCACCTCCGGCAGAACTTCAACCCGTCCCGAGGGAGGTGGGGACATTGAGTCGAATGGGCCATGTTCCGTGCCTCTATTGTTGAGGCGGCTGACGGAGCTGTGGCCGCAAGGTGGTCGGTGCCTGTCGTGGCGGCAATCCCGAACCCGTTGGTGGACACGGCGTGAGGGATGCCGTCAAGCTGAAGAAGGAGTCCTATAGGACTTTTTGTCCTGTGGGTCTCTGGAGGCAGCTGATAGGTACCGGCAGGCCAAGCGGACGCGGCTTCGTTGTTGCTGAGGCAAAACTTCGGGCATGGGAGGAGTTTGGAGAGCCATGGAGAGCGACTTTGGACGGCCGAGGAGATTCTGGTCCACCGTCCGGCGTCTCAGGAGGGAAGCAGTGCAGTGTCAACACCGTATATGGTGGGGATGGTGCGCTGCTGACCTCGACTGGGCGTTAGGGTCGGTGGGAGGAGTACTTGAAGACCTCCTCAATCCCACTAACATGCCTTCCAATGAGGAAGCAGAGCCTGGGGACTCTGAGGTGGGCTCTCCCATCTCTGGGACTGAAGTCACCGAGGTGGTCAAAAACTCCTTGGTGGCAGGGCCCGGGGTGGATGAGATCGCCCGGAGTTCCTTAAGGCTCTGGATGTTGTAGGACTGTCTTGGTTGACACGTCTCTGCAACATCGCATGGACATCGGGGACAGTGCCTCTGGATTGGCAGACCGGGGTGGTGGTCCCCCTCTTTAAAAAGGGGGACGGAGGGTGTGTTCCAACTATAGAGGGATCACACTCCTCAGCCTCCCTGGAAAAGTCTATTCGGGGGTTCTGGAGAGGAGGGTCCGTCGGATAGTGAACCTCGGATTCAGGAGGAACAGTGTGGTTTTAGTCCTGGTCGCGAACAGTGGACCAGCTCTTCACCCTTAGCAGAGTCCTGGAGGGTGCATGGGAGTTTGCCCGACCGGTCTACATGTGTTTTGTGGACTTGGAAAGGCATTCGACCGTGTCCCTCGGGAATCCTGTGGGGGTGCTCGGGAGTATGGGGTACGGACCCCTGATAAGAGCTGTTCGGTCTCTGTACAACCGGTGTCAGAGCTTGGTCCGCATTGCGGCAGTAAGTCGAGCCCGTTTCCAGTGAGAGTTGGACTCCGCCAGGGCTGCCCTTTGTCACCGATTCTGTTCATAACTTTTATGGACAGAATTTCTAAGCGCAGCCAGGGTGTTGAAGGGGTCGGTTTGGTGGACTCAGGATTGGGTCACTGCTTTTGCAGATGATGTTGTCCTGTTTGCTTCATCAGGCCGTGATCTTCAGCTCTCTCTGGATCGGTTCGCAGCTGAGTGTGAAGCGGCTGGGATGAGAATCAGCACCTCCAAATCCAGAGCATGGTCCTCAGCCGGAAAAGGGTGGAGTGCCCTCTCAGGGTTGGGGAGAGATCCTGCCCCAAGTGGAGGAGTTCAAGTATCTCGGGGTCTTGTTCACGAGTGAGGGAAGAATGGGCGTGAGATCGACAGGCGGATCGGTGCGGCATCCGCAGTGATGCGGGCTCTGCATCGGTCTGTCGTGGTGAAAAAGGAGCTGAGCCGTAAGGCAAAGCTCTCAATTTACCAGTCGATCTACGCTCCTACCCTCACCTATGGTCATGAGCTATGGGTAGTGACTGAAAGAACGAGATCGCGAATACAAGCGGCTGAAATGAGTTTCCTCCGCAGGGTGTCTGGGCTTTCCCTTAAAGATAGGGTGAGAAGCTCAGTCATCCGGGAGGGGCTCAGAGTAGAGCCGCTGCTCCTCCGCATCGAGAGGAGTCAGATGAGGTGGCTCGGGCATCTGATCAGGATGCCTCCTGGACGCCTCCCTGGTGAGGTGTTCCGGGCACGTCCAACGGGAGGAGGCCCGGGAAGACCCAGGACACGCTGGAGGGACTATGTCTCCGGCTGGCCTGGGAACGCATGGGATTCTCCGGAAGAGCTGGAAGAAGTGGCGGGGAGAGGGAAGTCTGGGCCTCTCTGCTTAAGCTGCTGCCCCCGCGACCCGACCTCTGATAAGCAGAAGAGGATGGATGGATGGATAATCCATTAATTAATTTTAACCTATCCATTTGTAACATACATGGAGGTTAACAGAGGTTATATATTTTGGTGTATCTGAAATAGTAATGCATTCAAAATCTTGCAGTGAATAGATTTCTCCAAGAAGAATTATTAACAGATGCATTTTCCTTAGTTTTGCGGAGTTGCACAGTCAACAGATACTGTAAAATGATATAGTATTTAAAATAGGAATATAAAAAAAAGATGTTTTTTAGCTAGAGTAATGGAAGTCAGGGGCTACTCCCATCAGGTGACAAGCATGTGTT
This sequence comes from Polypterus senegalus, assembly GCF_016835505.1. Taxonomy (NCBI): domain Eukaryota; kingdom Metazoa; phylum Chordata; class Cladistia; order Polypteriformes; family Polypteridae; genus Polypterus; species Polypterus senegalus. Next base: position 41,311,487 of record NC_053161.1, read on the forward strand.
AGCTAAATCTAGATTGCCTAGGCCTTAGCGGTGGAGCCTTTAGTAACTAACTCTTGTCAGTATAGTCTAAGGCAGTATATTCTGTAAATAGAAGTGATATGATGTTAACTGATCACCACATTGGAATGAGTTGCCTCACACATGAACTGAAAATGCCTAGTAATCATCTCTGTTCAGCTTAAATCTCAAAGAGAAGGGCAAGTAATAGGCGTGGTTTCTGCCCACACTCTCAGATATGGAGGCAAATACAAGGAGTTGTGTCTGAAAAGAAGCTGGTGTCTCTCATGACTGCAACCAAAGAATCCATTAGTGAAAAAACAATTGTGAGGCAAAACCATCATGTTTAAATAGGACATACTATTTTCTGTGACTTGTGTCACTGCAATGAATAAAAAATTCCAGAACGGCAATGTCGTAAGGGTAGATAAAATCTGTTTGCAACTTCTGAAGGCACTTTATATTGCTGGTGTGATTTGATTAGCATGTGTTTTTAGTTTCTGTTTGGAAGGTGAAAACTGTACCTCTGGACTGAAATACTGGTGGCATGCTCCATTTTGTCTGAAATGATGACTGGCATGAGTCTTTCTGATAATAAGGGTTGATACTTAGTTTCATTTTTTAATAGCCCGCTTTCCAGTGATATGCTTAGACCACTGCACACATGTCCTTGTATGGTAAAATTATCTGACAATAGAGGTTTCAAATACAGTTGGAGATGAACACCAGACATGATTTTTTAATGCCATTGATCTGGTTAGACAAACTAAAAGAAATTAAATGAAGACAGTCTTGTCCAGAGTCACTCTTTGACCCAACTTTGAAACAACTGATCTATCATCGTATCAACAGAATGAACAACCCACAACACAGTACTGATTTACATATTAAACCATCATCTATGAAACAAGGAATATGATCCAATGACTGGTACTTCTTTTTTCGTAATTGACTACTTCACAGATTAACACCAAGTGCGTCAACTTTCACAGGAAATAAAGCCACAGGGTTTTGGACGTTTAACAACTTCCTGGTATAAATAGCTCATAATAGATGTTTTCAAGATGTTAAGGTTAACATCAAGTATTCCAAAGAATCTAAAATTTTCATTCCACAGAAATGTAAATTACTACTTTTATAATTCTTAAGGGAATGAATAAAAAAGAAAAACAGTAAAACTAAATTAATATCATAATATATAAGAGAGCTTTTGAATTTGAACCTGGCTCACACATTTGGTATATTGGAATGTTACTGTTCTGACTACTTAACTCCGCAGTTACAATGAACTGAGGGAAAATATTTGTGTAGCCTAAATGTTAATTTTGATTTATTTAGTATAACATTAATTCACTATTTAGTCCACAGCAACAAATTAAAAGCCTGAAATTGAATATTACATTTATCATTTATATTTAAAAATACCTCATTACATAGCTTCATTTAGTGAGTCAAAAGTTAAATCACTAATCAGTTAATCAACAATTCTGGTCATTGAAAACAGCAAATGGGAAATTGATTAACAGAGACAAATTCAGAGAAACAGAATATCAGAACAAGGTTTCAGCCTACACTACATCCTTAAGTATGCAAGCAAGAAATGCTTTGCTTTTGAAACAACAGCAATTTTATTGCATGTACTGTACAACAGCAGTAAGGGATAAAACAAATCCTCTTGAACATTGTCTGTTTTGTCTCTAACTTCTCTTTAAACAGGCTAAGAATTTCCTCACTTAGTGTAATGCTTAATAACTATTTTGTGAAGTGTGGCCTGGTACTTTCTTCTGAATACAGGCAGACAGAAAAAAATAGCAAACAATCAAAAACAGATACACTGAGGTCAGGAATGGTTTTCATAAAAAAGTCAGATGTGTGGTCGGTCAATAAGGAAAGTAAAAGACATTCATTTGGTTCCATGTTAAACACTTTCCTCCTTTTGTCTTTGTTTTTTATACTTGCTTTCTTGATTTTTTACATGGTTTGCTGGTAGCAGACTCAAAGTGGAAGTGCTTGCTGCTTCCTTGGCCCTTTCTTAAAGGCATTAAAATCAAATGAGGGTGTACTGCAGCCAACTATTGGCAACCCAGATACAGTCAAAAGTCCGGCACTCAAACTATGATAGTTCCTGAAAAATTGTGCAAAGCATAGCTTCTGGTATAATGAATGGCTAGTTAACATGCGTAACAAGGCGTAATTCAATGGACTGTCAATTATCTAGCTACAAACTGATGAAAGTAAAGTAGTTGTTGCATATTATTGTTGTCAACGTCTAACTGGATAGGCACCTCTTTAAACCTATTATACACCAATTGATTACCAAAATTACAGACTCATGGTACTGAGTATTAAAAACAACTACAGCACAGTAAATACTAATCTTGGAACATATACTCACAGTTGATTTGAAATATTGTCTCTATCGACATGCTTAGCATCAAATATTCAGTACTCACTCATTTTCTAAATTTTATTAATTTTTAGTAGTTGATCATACAAGGCAACAGTCTACCCAAACAGCACTGGGGAAAGACAGAACCTAATCCTCCAATGAAGCTATAGGACATTATTTAAACTTTTTAGTTGACAGACTCCAGGTGATAGTCCCTAAAACCTGAAAGTCATGTCAAGCTGAACAGGAGTGCAGTGTATTCTAGGAAAGTTGAAAGGCAAAGCAGTATTCAGAGTTTTTTGCTTAGTTGGAAATGCGACTTTTGTTTCCCATGGGAAAGCAATCTTAAGTTTAGTGATAAGGATTCAGTAACATTTTCTGTGTTCTGAAAAACTGAAATATGTTATTGCATGCTTTGCTAACAAGTTGAAAACAAGTAAGCCAGGTGTTTTGCATGTATGTGAAGTGAGGAGGAGGATGGCTGCCATTTTACTTGACATTTTTCTAAAACAGCTCATTGTCTCAGCTGCTGTTTTGAAAATGGACATTTTTGGTTCAGTTGTCGCTTTTCTGAAACTTCTTTAAAGAGCTCAGCTGGGTTGCTGCTACAGCCTTTTTTTACAAAGCTGTTCTTTGTCTCTGCTGCTATAGATACATTGCAAAGAATTCTCTCTCTGGCAGGAAAGTTTGCTGTTTTCATTTTTCAATAAAGGATATATAATTTGTAAGTAAGGAACTCGACTGAATAAAGACTGCATGAACCTATTTAGGTTGAATGATTCTTTGTATTTCTTATACGTTGTATTTACAGTTATTGATTATGTGTGGTGCTGATATGTCACCTGTTGCATTGCTATTGATTATGATGCAATTAAAAATAATTTTTATGTGAAATCTTAAATCAGTTTCTCTGTGCGAATGCTACTAATGAGCCAGAAAGATTGACATTCCTTGTCTAACTGCACAGTCTCTTCAGGGCTCAAGGGGATGCCTTTAAAAGGTCCTCTATGAGAGGTAAACTGGGTTGACTTAAAGGAATAGTTAAACATAGCCCAAGTCAGGAAGCAATCTGTTATCAGAGGTCCTTAGGGTTGAATACACAGGGTATAATACTGACAAAGAGACAGATAGGAGGTTACAGGTCACATTTGTGTAACTGGTTTTGATGTTTCTTCCTGTCCTCCTGTCTCCTGCATGGTATTTTTTTAAGGTCCTATTTTTAGGTTGTTTTTTAGGAGTTAATGTTAACCTAAATTTTTGCTCTTGCCACTTTGCAAAGTACAGCTTACCTTATACAATTACTATAGAAGCAACTTCTTGGAATTAAACCTTTATTTTGTCACGTGGCAGCTCACTACTGGTCCACTTATTTACTATTTTCATCCAGCCAGGCACACCTTTATTATCTGTGATGATTTATCACGGAGATGGGAGAAATCCTCAAACCAACAATGCAGTGTGGTGAGATCAGTTGTATATTTTCACAGTAATACAACAGAAACACTCAGTTGATTGATATAATATTTTTGCATACATTTGGCCTGTCAACCATTTAACATTCACCTTTATGGCAGTTTTTTTTTCCTTTGCTCTTCACAACCCTCTGAGCTACTATAGGTACTGGCCTCTGACCAACTTACTTCTAGATGAGGGAAAGTGTTACTCCAGTATATCTTTCACTGCAAATTCATAATGGAAAATGATAATGTCATAACTGACTTGCTCCCTGTAAAGATTTTTGACTGTAATAATCTGCAAGCCAGATCAGATCCTGTTTGACTGCATCATTCATTGCTTCTGCATGTGAGATTCCTAGACTTAATAGAGACTTTAGCTTTTAACACTCAGCTTTTAAATTTGTAAAGGGGAGATATTTCAGCTATCTAAAGACTTAGAATTATTTTCTAAGTAAACAGCAGTGCTGTCCTGTTGTGATGAAATGCATGTATGCAGGACATGGCCTCGATTCTGTGTTGTGCTATGTAGACCAAACTGCAGTCACTCTGCTGGTTCAGCAGTATTTATTCCTCTACCTCTCTGCAATTAAACAAGATGAAAAAAAATATTAAAATGGATTGCCAGCCTCTAAGTACTTTGTATATGGGCTCCCAATTTCATCAGCCAATTTTGTACTTACTATCATACATCATTTATTAAAATGATAATGTTACAATACAATATATTAATATTACATTCTTTCTCAGCTCCCAGCTTTTGAGCATCAGCAACACTACACGCTGTTCCAGCACACTTTTTCCTCTTTTGTTTTCAGTTGAATGAGAGAGTCTAACTTCAAAAACATATTCTATATGACATCATGCTGATAACTGTCATGCTGATTAGGTTACATAGCTATATAGTGCTTAACCCTTTAGTGAAAAATAAGAGACAAACAGCAGGAATGTTCCTTCTAAGGACAGCATTGTAAGCCCTACTTACTGTTGTATCTATTCATACCTAATAATCTGAAGTTTTATGTGCTAAAGCAAATAACTGAAAATATTTTTATGAAAATGTCATCTTTATTTAAACTATTTAGTCCTTCATTCATTAAACTGGTTTATGCAGCCAATGTAATTGCATAACTTTTTAAACAGGGTATTACATACCTAGATCATTAAACACCATTCAAAATTGTTTTAAAATGACTTCAAATCACAACTTTGTATTTGCATTAGACTACAAAAGCCCACAGTCACATTCTAGATTTGCATAAATGATTAGTGGCCTGAAACATATTTAATTTTTAACAGATATCCTTTAGAGCAGGGGCGGCGAACTCCAGGCCTAGAGTGCTGCAGTGGCTGCAGGTTTTCATTCTTACCATCTTCATAATTAGTGACCAATTTTTGCTGCTGATTACATCTTTTAATTAATTTAACCCAGGCCCCATTGTTGTTTCTTTTTCTTTAATTAGCAGCCAAACAATAATGAGACACAAAACAAGCCACCACATGACCAGCTCCCCTGTGCCCATTACACAATATCTGAAATTAAAGAGAGGTGTTGATCTTGGTAAGGCTGATTTCTCAAGTCACCAAAACATTTTGACGATGCTCTTAGAAAGAACAGAAAAGCAACAGTTTTCGAAATGTGTTCTGTGGCAGAGTGAGAGCAGCAACAAGCCATGGAATTAAATAGTGGGTTTAATTAACAGCAGAATTGGCTTCTCATTAAGAAAGTGATTGGAGTTAAATTGGTTGGAGTTTGAAGCCCCAGTTTAGCTGGTCATCTGTTAGCTCGTTTCACATCTCATTTCTGCTTGGCTGACATTTAATGAAGAAAGGAATCAATTCAGTGGGCTGAACTCTTCTAACAATGCTATTAAAGTGATGGGGAAAAAGTTAATTTGCAGTGAAAATTGGTCACTGATTAGGAAAAGGGTTAGAATGAAAACCTGTAGCCACTGTGGCACTCCAGACCTGGAGCTTAGCTTAACAGCATCAGGTGCAAGGCAGACAGCAATACCAAACACAAAAATGTAGTAATCAAAAAGATCAAATAATGCAAGGAATTAAAAAAAGAAAACACTATGCAAACAATCAAAAATATTTAGAAAAGCTAACAGCATTGAGCTAAGATAAGGAAACGTTTAGTTTTTCCATGAACTGAGTCTGAAGTGGGCTGATTTGATCTCCATATTATAATATGATGCATCCCTAGTTCACAATTTATTGTGCTTTGCACCCCAGTGAGTTTTATGTTTTCACATTTTACAGAAAGCAGCTTTACCTGTTATGCCATCATCGAACTAGTTGCAGTTCAGAATATTGGAATTGATATATATTTTTTCAGCTTGATGCCATCTCTGGGGCACTTTTTTGTATAATTTCTTGAACTTGGATCGAACATTAGAGTGTTCATCTTGAAATCTAGTTAATTTGTTAGAATATGTGATCAGTGAGCTTTAGTTTGCTATGCTTCATAAACCAGCTACTTCAAAGCAAATAATTACCAAACTTTGACCATTCACTTTCCAGTTGCAGAGCTGTTTTCTATGTGTTTTCAATATCAGTGGTTGCAGATCTGACTGTTCTGTTCAAGTATATGCTCAGTCTGATATATCCATCCATCCATTGTCCAACCTGCTATATCCCAACTACAGGGTCACGGTGGTCTGCAGGAGCCAATCCCAGCCAACACAGGGAGCAAGGCAGGAAACAAACCCCGGGCAGGGCACCAGCTCACCACACAGTCTGATGTAACTAATCTATTATCTACAAAATCTTCTTTAAGACTTTTAGAAAGCTGATGTAGCCAACCATCCATCTGACTGACATACTCTATTTTGGAGACTTCTAAATGATTTTTCACAGTATAGCTGAACTTTATTTTTTTAAAGTGCAGTGTTATTAGATTGGTGTGAGACTTAGCATTACAGCACCGCTGACATTACCTCATCAAGCAAAGTACATAAGGAAGGAGTCATTTTTTTTGTTTTCATCTACTTAAATCTGATATTGCATCTGCTTAACTTAGTCTGAAATATCATCACCTATGAATCAATTTAACAAATTATATCTGCCATACAATGAAAACTGATTTTGTTTTCTGCATTAAAATCATCTGTCTTGTGATTTTTACTCTCTGAATGGTTAATTGAAAGAAAACTAAAATTCAAGTAATTGAAGTATTGTAATTTTTTTTTGACCAAGAAAATTGTTATTAGCTAGATCCAACCTAAGGCCAGCATTGCACTCTCATTGTGAATTCTGGTTCATACTGAATGTAGTTTTAATCTTGAAGCTGGATTAGTGCTTAATACTTTACTGTATTTGCCAGTTAAACACTACCACTGTTGTTCTCCAATTATGGATTATTTCTATTAGATGATTACATAGTTGTTAGATTTCAAGGTTGGTGGAGCTTATGCTTTATTTATTTTTCTCGACTTAAATAATTTATGTTTTGTATTTTTGTTCTTCTCTCTACACTGTTGGCTCATGCCTACTGCCTACCATATTTGTTTAACATTATCAGGATCTCAGTTATTGTGAGGCTTGTATTGTATGCACACACTCAGTCAGCTTATGAATGCTGTATGCAATCCTTAGTAGCTGAATTGTGACACTGTCATATGACATGTCTATAAAGGAGGTGATCTGCAGCATGTACATTGGCAACATTTTTTTGACCTTTTTATGGAGCTACTACATACCTTTTAGTTGATGTACCCCACTGTGATTTTTCTTGTTTGTTTGTTTGGTTTTCTTGCTTTTTGTTTACCGTTTATCTCGCATTATGTTTTCAACTCAATTTTATTGTCATTCATTCACATACATAGTACATGATTGAATTAGATTTTGTTCCTTACAGACCCTGGTGCATAGACAAAACAACATACTGTACACTTAACATAACATTACAAAAACCAAAGCAACAATTCAATATATTAAGACAAAAGATGCAGGAGTATAAAGCTTGAGCAATGCTCGAAATCCATATTAAAGCCGTGCTCAGTCAGATGGTATTAGATGTTCTACTGCTAATGCACACTGACTGAGACCTTTCTATCAAACATTCCAGAATCTAATTACACAGAGTGTCAAGGCCCAGCAGAGAGAATTTTCTTCTCCAGCTGCTGGGGAATGATCATGTTGAACTCTAAGCTGAAATCAACAAACAGCATTCTGACATAATATGTATCCCTGGTATTCAGGTAAGACAGTACAGCATGCAAGATGTAGAAGATGGCATCATCAGTGAAGTGATTCGGATGGTAAGCAAACTGGAATGGGTCCAGAGAGGTGGGGAAAGATGGAGTTAATGTGTCTTTTGACCAACCACTCAAAGCATTTTGTTGCAATGGGAGTCAGTGTTATAGAGCGTTAGACATTAAGACACATTACCGTTGACCTCTTTGGCACTGGAATGATAGTGATGTTTTTGAAGCACATTGGGGACCACAGCCTGGCTCAAAGAGATGTTAAAGATGTCTGTAAGGACATCAACCAGTTGGTCAGCACAGTCTCTAAGCACACATGCAGGAATGTTGTCTGGTCCTGCAGCTTTCCATGGATTGACTCTGGAAAGCATTTGACTTATATCAGCAGGGTCCAGACGGCGTGCCAGTTCCTCAGGGGAGGGCATGTACTTATATCCCTGTGTGTTTATGGCTTTTGTGCCTCAAAATGTATGTAGAAGTTATTGCGCCTGTCAGGGAGGCAAGTTTTGCTGCTGTAAGCACTTGGTGCGATTTTATAATCCATTAAGGCCTGAATGCCCTGATACATTTATCTAGGATTTTTTGAGTCACAGAAGTTATTGTTTATCTTCTGTGCATACTGACTTTTAGCTTTCCTGATGGACTTGAAAAAGTCATCCTGTGCTGATCTAAGAGTCCCTTCATCTCCTGATCTGAAAGCAGTATCTCTAGCTCTCAACAGAGTTTGGACTTCTGTTGTCAGTCATGGCTACTGGTTGGTGTGTATAATTGTTTTTTTTCCTTCTTTCACTTGTGGTCCCCGGCCGGGACGCCCAGGAGGACGAGAGGAGGGCTTGTGCCTCCTCCAGACCGCGAGGGGGCGTCCGTCCTGGTTCTGTTGGGGACCACGGGTGGAGGGCTTGGAAGCCCAGCCCTGTAGGGACCCGTGGCCACCGCCAGGCGGTGCCCCGATGCCGGTTTATCCCGTGTGGTCCTTGGCCGGGGCTGGAGCCCGGCCGGGACGCCTTGGAGGACCAGAGGAGGGCATGGGCCTCCTCCAGACCGAGAGGGGGCGTCCGTCCTGGTTATGCAGGAGGCCTCGGGTAGGGGGCTTTGAAGCCCAGCCCTGTAGGGACCCGTGGCCATCGCCAGGCGGCGCCCCAGTGCCTAATTGTCCCTGGAGCCCAGCACATCCGCCACACCAGGAAGTGCTGGGGGGAAGACTTTATGTGGCGCCCGGAGAGCTGCCAGGAGGACAGCCGACACTTCCGCCACACTGGGGCGTGGCTAAGGAGGGAACGCCGGGAACACCTGGGGCTCATCCGGGAGCATTATATAAGGGGCCGCCTCCCTTCAGTCAGGAGCGGAAGTCGGGTGGAAGAGGACGGAGCAAGAGGAAGGACTGGAGGCGGCCAGGAGAAAAGAGGTACAGGACTGTGTGGCCTGGACTTGGGGGAATCGGTGCTGAAGGCACTGGGGTTTGTGAGTGCACTTTGAAACTGTGTAAATATTGTAAATAAACGGTGTGTGGGTGAAAATATGTTGCCCGTCTGTGTGTGTCCGGGCCAGCGTTCACACACTATTGTGTCCAGAATTTTGTGTTGTTTGTCAGCCTTTTGAATCAAGTTAATGGCATAGCCAACACATAGATAGATAGATAGATAGATAGATAGATAGATAGATAGATAGATAGATAGATAGATAGATAGATAAACTTACAGGTCATTTCATAAAAGAAGACTAGCAGTCAAAACATGTTAACTTTGCCACATTCTGTCACTACATACAAATAAGGTGGAGTAACAAAACTTTAATTTTTCATGCCAGGTAAAAGGTGACAATAGGTGAACCTCCAGTGAAATTTGTTGTGGCCAAAGGCTTCAGAATGTAGTATTAGTAGTAATCATGTTGTTGTGCGTATTGAGGACAGAGAAATTCTTACTTGCATGTCAACAAATATGCAAACACTTTCCAGTGCCATAATAGCCAACATTATATTAAAATATAGAACCTCATTTTATTTAATAGAGAACCCAAATGAACTTATTTGACATACAGTACTCCTTACCCCTGTTTCTATGTACCTTGTTCAGTGATGCTCTCAATGCCTGAAATCATATGGAAAAGCCTTAAAGAGGGCCTGACACGTGCAATGCCCATATAATCAGGGACTGAATATCAAAATGAATGGCTTTCCTTTCTTTAAAAACAGGCATTGCCCTGCTTTTAACATTATTATAAGAGTGGTCTCCAACACACTACTTCCCCATTGCCTCTCCAGCAGAGCTCTTCATATTGCATCATAAATTTACAAGAACACAATTATTCAAAGATAATCTGCCATGTAAGGCTTGTGCTTAGTCTAATATTTTTACAAAATCATTATGAAAATTCTGTTTACAATATGCATTTTAGATGAAGAGAGCACACATGATATAACATTAAAAACTCAAAACTAATCAAAACAGTCAAACATAATGATAGCAAATTGTCTTCTAATTCATCCAAAGGTATGTCATTGCTTCATGACAAAATATCCACTTAAGACAGCTGTTTCACAATTTTAACTTGAATTGCAATACAACAACAGCTGAGATTTTTATATGTTTACATAATTATTCTGACGAAGAGCATTACTGAAAACACATGGGGAATTTCCAGCAAAAATAATCAATTGCAGTAGACCGTCTTAATGAGCTTCAGATTAAACTTCCATACTGTACAGAACACTTCAGCATCTTATCTATCATCTTCTTTAGTCTTTATTAAGCCATTGATGTCTGCACTACTTCATCTACAGAGCATCATTTTTTATAAATCTCTCTTTCTGGGCCACTGATTTCTCTGTTTTAATCTACTCATTTCCTGACATAAACAGAAATGTGGTGAAGAAACTGCTGTGATGTGGGTAACCTAAGAGACATAATACATAAAGCCCTGATTTTTAGTTTCTTTTTCAAAGCTGGCGCCTGTGACCATGTAATAGAAAGGGAGGCTTACAAAATGTGTGGACATCTACCTCAAAGACACAAATCCATGTGTCAAACTTGATACTGTATGTTTTTGCTCACAATAGGAAAAGAAGAAACTAATAATGTTAAATATAATAGTACAAATAGAGAAAGGATACAAGAATAATAACTTTCTGCATCATGCTATCATGAGTGAAAATGTGCATCCACTTAAGACATTTGTTCGGATGAAGCCCTACAGGCACTGCGACCCTCCAGGACCAGGGCTGCACACAAGCTCACTCAACATTTGGTAGAAGGAAAGCACAACTTTTGCAGTGGTTTTCCTAACTTTCACAACTCCACATTCAATGCAATGTTTAACTTTCTTTAAAAAAAATCATAACTTTCCAGTTAGGAAAAATGCATAATCAAAATCCGAGAAGTCACTGACGGGCAAAATTATGGCTGGCAAGTTGCCTGAACCATTGCCATTTCCCAAGTTTTCATTTGTACAGTGGAATTTCAAAGAAAAACATTCAAGGAAAGACCCATGCAACTGATTCTTCACTGGCTTGAAATAATTTTTACTAATTAAGAAACAGATCATTCTGGAGTACCTCATGTGTTTAAACTGATTTACTTGGTTTATTATTACTAAGTAATTTTAAAAATATCTGGGATTGTTTAAAATGTCTTTATAGATGAAATATGAAGGTGGATCTATGATTTACTTGCTGACATTCAGTTGATCACCTCTTATCAAAGGAAAAGAGAGAAATTCATTTAGTATACCTATATTACAGAAGAATAAGATTACTCAGAAATAAGAATAGTAATTACCTGTTTGCAGAGTTTATAGGGATTTACATATAAAGTGAGCCATAAGAGAAATGGCAAATGCTGCAGTAATGTACAAACATCTCCTCAATAACTCATAAAACAACAACATAGTATAACCTGTGTCACAAAAACGAGACATAGACAGAAAAAGGTTTGGGGTAGCCACCCGTGTAATCTGGTTTCCTGGCTGCAAAAGTCGTTTTTGTCAAATTAACCAGCACTGAAGTGCATACAACGGAGTCCAAAACAAGACTAAGGGAAAAGGGGCAGGTTTTTAAAGGGGAAGACAGGAAGTGAGGTCATAAGGATCGAGCACGTGGTCTTCAACCATTGGATCACAGCCGGACGTGACATCAGAGGGGCCGGAGCTGGTGTGGTCAACTTCCATTGGCTCGGTCCCGGAGGTGATGTCAGGAGAGCCAGGTGGAATCCCCTGGGAATGGTCTACAGGCAAAGGAGAAAAAGAGTCACTGTACTCTGACACTTCCCGGCATGCCTCCGAACTGCCTTCATTCAAGCCCTTTAGCTGCCTCCCATGCGCACGTGGGTGACACCTGTTTTTTTTCTCCATTCCCACAGTTACTAATAGATAATATAATATCTACATAATTCAGAGGTATGGAGATGGACTCAGAAAATCATACATTCTGCTGTCTGTTTGTATGATGTGAGTTTTTTGTTACTAGCCAACCTGTGGCGTACCATATGCCGCATAATCAGGCCGGTTTTTTAATAATTTTTAAGCACAGGGAGAAAATTTAACATTTGCAAAATCGGTAATGTAATTTACCCCGGTGGACGAGAGGGTGGCCTCCCTCCGCCTTCGGGTGGGGAAGGGTCCTGACTGTTGTTTGTGCGTATGCGCCGAACAGCAGTTTGGAGTATCCACCCTTTTTGGAGTCTCTGGAAGGGTTGCTAGAGGGCATACCTTCTGGGGATTCCCTCGTTTTGCTGAGAGACTTCAATGCTCACGTGGGCAATCACAGTGAGACCTGGAAGGGCATGATTGGGAGGAATGGCCCCCCCGATCTGAACCCAAGCGGTGTTTTGATATTGGACTTCTGTGCTCGTCATGGATTGTCCATACGAACACCATGTTCAAGCATAAGGGTGTTCATATGTGCACTTGGCACCAGGACACCCTAGGCCTCAGGTCGATGATCGACTTTGTGGTCGTGTCGTCGGACTTGCGCCATATGTCTTGGACACTGGGTGAAGAGAGGGGCGGAGCTGTCAACTGATCACCACCTGGTGGTGAGTTGGCTTCGATGGTGGGGGAAGATGCCGGTCAGACCTGGTAGGCCCAAACGTGTTGTGAGGGTCTGCTGGGAACGGCTGGCAGAGTCCCCTGTCAGAAGTAGCTTCAACTCCCACCTCCGGCAGAACTTCAACCACGTCCCGAGGGAGGTGGGGGACATTGAGTCCGAATGGGCCATGTTCCGTGCCTCTATTGTTGAGGCGGCTGACCGGAGCTGTGGCCGCAAGGTGGTCGGTGCCTGTCGTGGCGGCAATCCCGAACCCGTGGTGGACACCGGCGTGAGGGATGCCGTCAAGCTGAAGAAGGAGTCCTATAGGACTTTTTCTCCTGTGGGTCTCTGGAGGCAGCTGATAGGTACGGCAGGCCAAGCGAACGCGGCTTTGGTTGTTGCTGAGGCAAAAACTTGGGCATGGGAGGAGTTTGGAGAGGCCATGGAGAACGACTTTCGGACGGCTTCGAGGAGATTCTGGTCCACCGTCCGCGCCTCAGGAGGGGAAGCAGTGCAGTGTCAACACCATATATGGTGAGGATGGTGCGCTGCTGACCTCGACTCGGGACGTTGTGGGTCGGTGGGTCACCGATTCTGTTCATAACTTTTATGGACAGAATTTCTAGGCGCAGCCAGGGTGTTGAAGGGGTCCGGTTTGGTGGACTCAGGATTGGGTCACTGCTTTTTGCAGATGATGTTGTCCTGTTTGCTTCATCAGGCCGTGATCTTCAGCTCTCTGGATCGGTTCGCAGCTGAGTGTGAAGCGGCTGGGATGAGAATCAGCACCTCCAAATCCGAGACCATAGTCCTCAGCCGGAAAAGGGTGGAGTGCCCTCTCAGGGTTGGGGGAGAGATCCTGCCCCAAGTGGAGGAGTTCAAGTATCTCGGGGTCTTGTTCACGAGTGAGGGAAGAATGGTGCGTGATATCGACAGGCGGATCGGTGCGGCATCCGCGGTGATGCGGGCTCTGCATCGGTCTGTCGTGGTGAAAAAGGAGCTGAGCCGTAAGGCAAAGCTCTCAATTTACCAGTCGATCTACGCTCCTACCCTCACCTATGGTCATGAGCTATGGGTAATGACCGAAAGAACGAGATCGCGAATACAAGCGGCTGAAATGAGTTTCCTCCGCAGGGTGTCTGGGCTTTCCCTTAAAGATAGGGTGAGAAGCTCAGTCATCCGGGAGGGGCTCAGAGTAGAGCCGCTGCTCCTCCGCATCGAGAGGAGTCAGATGAGGTGGCTCGGGCATCTGATCAGGATGCCTCCTGGACGCCTCCCTGGTGAGGTGTTCCGGGCACGTCCAACCGGGAGGAGGCCCGGGGAAGACCCAGGACACGCTGGAGGAACTATGTCTCCCGGCTGGCCTGGGAACGCCTTGGGATTCTCCTGGAAGAGCTGGAAGAAGTGGCCGGGGAGAGGGAAGTCTGGGCCTCTCTGCTTAAGCTGCTGCCCCCGCGACCCGACCTCGGATAAGCGGAAGAGGATGGATGGATGGATGGATGGATGGTAATGTAATAAATCAGCAAGAAAAACAACATTGTAACAATGCATGGAACGAACCAACACACAATCGTCCGTGCGGCGTAGCGAGGTGGGAGGGGGGTGTGTACAAAGTGCAGGAGCATCTATGAAGACGCATCTTTGTCGCGGATGCGAATTGCTGTATGTAGCGTGTACAACACTTTGCTATGCTGCACGCGGTTGTGCGTCGTAACCGAAAACTCGTTTTTTAAAGACTGCTCACTTCATTGTGTTTTAACCTGAGTTGTAAAGAAATGTTTTAATGATCCCATGGGATACCCCTCGCAAACAATTTTACACGCTGCATATGGCGATTAACCTCCACGAGAAATATGCCTCTATTAACAGTCAACGTGTGGGAGGGGGGTGTGTACAAAGGGTAGGGACGAAAACAGTGGGAGCGTATGAGTCGCACTTAGTGGCAATTCCACGGTTTGCAGCCCGAATGGTGTTCAACGGCTTACCCACACCTAGACACACGCTCAATCTCATGCATAATTATTTACTGAATGGTAAACACTTCTGGAAAGACACAGTTGTCTAAAACAGGTTAGTGTGAGAATACAACAGTAAGTGAATGAAAAGATGGAACTCTGGAGAGAGCAAAATACAACACAATAGTGAACCTGCGGCATAACGCTGCATAATTATTTATTGATGGTTGATCACTTCTGGAAAGACACAGGGACACCCCTCGCAAACTGTTCTACACGCCGCATACAGCGATTCACATCTGCAACAAACAAACTGTTTTACACACTGCATACAGCGAATCACATCCGCGACATGATTTTTCCTAGATGGTCCTGTCGCGTCCACCCTCGCACTCGAAGCATACACACTGCCTGCTCATGTGCCCGGTCGCAAGCCGCGTCCAGCCTCGTTCTCGAAGCATACACACCGCCTGGTCATGTGCCCGCTCGCAAGAGAAACTCACGGAGAGCCGCCCACCAGCTGCATGTGCGTGTGCCTCTGTCTGTCTCTGGTGCGGCTTTCTCTTGCGCTGCCTCTGTGTGAACCGGTCAGGCACAGAGAAGGTCAGTTGCTGACAGAGCGTCTCGACTGTTGCAGGGCCTGCATTGATGAAGCAGGTGAGACGGTAATGAAACAGAGGCACAGGGCTTATTGGTTTTTAAAGACTGCTTCCTTTATTGTGTTTTAACCTCAGTTTTAAAGGATTGTTTTAAGGATCCCATGGGATACCCCTCGCAAACTGTTTCACACGCTGCATATGGCGATTCACCTCCGCAAGAAACATGCCTCTATGAACAGTCAACGTAGCTCGGAAGTACATGACATTAACCTGACCTGCACTGCATGTGGCCTCTACGACAGACGAACATAAATGACGCCATTTTTTCTGTGTCTTTGCGTCCGAGTTGGTGGGCATGGCCCTGCGAGTTGTCGTCGTATCCAATGGTCTTGGAGTTGGTAGGCGTGGCTCCTTCCTGTGTGCGCTATAGGTGTCTCACTTGTCGGCGGTTTAATGAATCCACGCCCCTTCCGGCGTGATTTTCATGGTTGTCTTGCCTTAGTGAATTATATATATAGATAATCATTGTGTTGTAGATTGTGTCCTTTTGGAAGTCCCAGTCATTCTGCAATTGAAAGGTTAGCAGTAGAATTTAGGTAAAACCCACTATTCCTTAAGAATACTTCCCTATACTCAAGCAAGAAATTACAATTCAATTATTTAATTTTTAGTTCCTCCAAAAACCTTACTGACATCCCACTAGTTTATTCAAGAGCTGTCCATCAATGTCTATTCGACTCCAAACTTGACTGTATGACATATTTTTTGGAAATGTCTTAAACTCATTAAATATAAGGCCTCCATTGCAACAAATTTTTGATCCAGATAACATTTTGTCCTTTCTTAATTAAACTGCTGCTTTCTTTTTCAGAATTCAGTACTCACTTTTAAAATAACCTGAAGTGTTTTGTATATGAAAGTTTTCCTTTAAAGGTTAATTTTAGAATGCTGTGACCACT